>NC_041394.2:354178902-354333111 GCF_900747795.2 Erpetoichthys calabaricus | reverse complement strand
TGTGCGAACAGCCCCCCTGCTCAATCCCCCTATGTCAGGATCAGAGAAAGTCAGCGCAAGAGAGAGAGAAAAGTAAGCAATCTAGCTTCTCAGCCATCTGCCAATAGCGTCCCTTGTATGAAATCAACTGGGCAAACCAACTGAGGAAGCATGTACCAGAAATTAAAAGACCCATTGTCCGCAGAAATCCGTGAACCAGCAAAAAATCCGCGATATATATTTAAATATGCTTACATATAAAATCCACGATGGAGTGAAGCCGCGAAAGGCGAAGCGCGATATAGCGAGGGATCACTGTATTCAGAAGAAATCTGTTTTAGCGCTGTACGATTATGTAACGAAAGAAAAACCGTCACATTTCATTTACTTCACACAGATCTGCATTAAGAAAAGTTTCTGATTAGTTAATAGGCATTTGTCGCATATTTCTTTAAAGTGATTCAAAATCTTGTAGAAAGCACCTGCAATTGTAATTGTTTTTAAAACCCAAGGCAATAATGTTGTCAAAATAGTCCTGCAATGGCCGAGTGTAAACAGACCTGTCTCCATTGAAGAGGTTTGTGTGGAGTGGCCCAAGACCTACTGTATATACACCCTGGAGTACAGATGGATGACAGACTGCACTGATCAGAGAACACAAAGGCTCTGTTCAAGAAGGGGCAAAGCCAGCTCTGTGTTCTGAGGAGGCTGAGCTCCTTTAACATATGTAAGAAACTCTTGGCAGATGTTCCATCAGTCGGTGGTTGCGAGTACTCTGTGCTACACTGTGGTGTGCTGGGGTCAGCTTGAAGAAGAGAGATGTTGATTGTATTGACAAGCTGATTAGGCAAGCAGGATCTGTGGTTGGTATGAAAATGGATTCCCTGGTGAGAGTGGCAGAGAGGAAGACATTATGCAAACTGCCACTATTATGTACAGTGAACATCACCTGCTATACACCAACATAATTAAGCAGAGGAGTTTGTTTATTGGTCAGCTGATATTATAGAACTGAAGTACAGACAAACAGAAAAGATCTTTTGTCTCTGGAGCCATTACTCTAACTCTTCTCAACAGGGGCAAGAGTGGTTGAGCTCTGGGCCTGATGCTACATCTCTGCTCTTGTGTTTACTACCTGATGAATTATCAATGCACTACACATCTGACATCTCACTACTTGGTCATCACTATATAACCTTTTTCATAATGTGTCACTTTAAACATGTCACTCTATCAGCATAAGCCATGTTACTTTATTTTAATAATATGCCACTTTAGTATTTGTATCATTTGCACAATTCCTAATGCTTTGGTATTATTGTATGAACCATCTAAATGACCTAACTTGGACTGTAAGATTCCAACCTCAGTGTACTGTGATTGGACCGCCTGTACTTAATGTTATTTTTATACAGTAGTGCATACTTCAATGGTTTACATCTAACTTGGTATAGTGAGTAGTCAAGTAAAATGACACATTTTATTGGTTAACTAAAAAGTTTACAATATGCAAGCTATCAAGGACACTTGGGCCCCTTTTTCATGCAATGCTTGGCTATCGGTGCTTAAATTTTCCCCAGGATTAATAAACTATCTAACTTGCTTTTATACCAAACCTCTTGATAAAATTTGCTCTAATTTATATTTATATATACACACACACACATATATTATATATACAGTATATATATATATATATATATATATATATATATATATATATATATATATATATATATATATATATGCTGTATATATACACTGACACAATTCTTGCAGTAACATGTTGGATATTAGTTAGACATACAAAAGATTTATCATACAAGACCAAAATTATTTTTTATTTGATAAAGACTGAACTCTCAGTACTCGTGTTTAGCCACTAAGAGCAATCTCAGTAGGGAAAACAAAAATGACCACACGAATTGAACTTTGCAAATTTTTTATTATAAACAATCTTTAAATATTTCAGTAAATGAGAAAATTTATCAAAGACTCAACACGTTCTCTTTATCAGAATTAAATGCAGTCTTGTGGCCGATTCCCCTTGAAAAACGGACCACCCTCCTCTTGTTTGCATTTTTTGCAGTGGTACAGTACAATGAAATCTCCCCAAGCCTTTATATTTCTGTTCTTGTTCACCTCCTGTTTAGTGTTTGTGTCCCATGAAAGAACAATCTCCTTTGTAAAATCAGATACTTTCATATCTTGGACAACCTGTCATTTTCTCATGTTACTAAATTGCTTTATTTTTTCCTTAAAGTCACCATTCCGATACCAATCTGCTTTTGTTAACCTTTAGCATCTTTTTGAAATCCTACAGCTGATTCTTCTTACATTTATATAACATTCTTTACCACTGCTTGTTCAACTCTATTCTCTGACTCACAACCAGCATCTCTTGCAAAAGAAAACCTTCACACTGTAGTACACTCCCAAGTGTCTAGAGTTTAATTGCAAATTGAAACATCAAATATATCTCTCAAAAATGAACAAATCAGAAATTAACAAAATAACAAAAACATTTTACTTAAGTTGTCTTTCCCGCATACAAGAATTAAGTAAAAGTATATTATTGCAAACCATAATACTACATTCACTGTGATATCCATCCTTTCACGTTTTCTTCAGTTGTAAACTTAAAATTCTAAACTCCTTCACAAAAAATATTTACGGATACATATTAAAAAAACAATTACCCAATGTATAGATGATATATCACAGTAGAACAATGTAGAGGAAAATCACAAGTATACCTACTGCAACAGAAAGAGAACCACATCAGTCACATAGAAGATATCCTGTACATGCCAGTGTATAAATGTAATGGACTCTGAGAATGAATCCTGCACATATTGTGGCGGAGGTGAGCAGGGAGCAACAGGATGAGATGCACATCTGCCAGAGACTGTGCCATAGTATTAGTGGAAATGTAAAAGGCAGGCAGCCCAACAAACATTACGAATACTATAACCTCTCTTTAGAGAACAAATGTGTCAAAAGAGGGCTTGCATTAAGTTACAACAACAGTTGGTTTACCATTAAAAGTACACAGTGATAGACTGGAAGAAATGTGATTGTGTAGCTATAGTGTGAAACAAGGATCTGCCTGATGGAGCTCTACCCTTAGGTCCATGAAACAAAGCTATGGCAGCCTCGAACCTCAAGAACAGTCCCTTTGCTTGGATGGTTCAAGGTGCCTTGAGGGAGGGCCCTAATGAAGTCTGTAGTCAGAAGGGGAGTTTGGAATAACTTTTAGAAGAGACCAGGTTTAAGAGAAAGTGAGATGGTATATGAGAGAGGCAGTGTTTTGTGGTACTTTTGCTGTGGGTTCTCAAATGTACCATACTTCAGTTATGTTCACCTTTTTGCTCTCCATCTAAACCTTGAAAATACCCCTTCTGTCTGTGAGCTCTGGACTGTTGTTGAAAAGGGGAGTGACTAAAGCATACTGAGCCTCACTACCTCAAAGCTACCACAAAGGATTCCCTACCAAATCTACTTTCTGCTTCCAGTGACGCAAGGTTTGTGAGTAAGAGAGTAAAGGTGATGCTTGATATTACTGGAGAGTACAACCAAGCATTTTTTCACTTCACATCCCTCTCTCTTTCTCTTCACCCCTCCAAAAAACATCATGCCCTGTTCCATCCACAAATTAATCTTTGCCTATCTTTTCCTACTCACTCAAACAGCCCTCTCTGAACCAATTTTAAATTCCTCCTCATTCAAAACCAAGTCTGACTTGCTACTGAAATACCAGTCTTAGCAGCTTCTTCCTCCAGCAGCTTGTCTTGGTTTTCCAACACCCATATATTTGCTTGCTCCTTATTGGCAAGGTATCTCAAACAGCTTTCTTACTGCCTTCCTTAACACTAGAATTACCAGAGCCTACGAAAAAACTCGAAGATCCGTCCCACCTTAAATCGCTTCGCACCTCTCCATCAGCGTCTTTTGTCCTGTAAATGTGTCGATGAGCAGCAAGCAGCCTGCTATCACATCCCCCACCGCTGCACAGTTTTCTCAGCTCAAGTCTGTTTACCTCTGTCAGTTGCTTAGAGTTGTATAGAGTGAGAAGTCAAGCAAAATGACACCTTTTATAAATACTAGATCGTTATTTGGAACACATGCATTTCATGTGTGTTCCGTGTCTACAACAATCTATGTACAGTAAACACATCGTTAAAACAGAAACATTTTTCATGCTTTAGTAATAATTGACAAAATGTAGACATGAAGTGCATAATGTGTGAAGCCTGAATTCCAAATATCAAATAAACACTTTCACAAAAGGTACAAATATAACAGAACAAGTGCACTTCTATTCAAGAATACAACTGCAGAAAAAGAACCCGCGTCAGGGCGCGACATTCACACTCATTTGCTACGACCGCTTCGGTGGCGCAACGGTATCAACTTTTGACTGGTAAACAAAACTTCACGGTTCAACTCCGGACGAGTCCGTTTTGAGAAGTGAGCTACTCTTATTCTTACTATTTTAGAATAAAAACATACATTTGATTTCAGTCTGTAATGGCCGGTGTAAATTCACGATCCCAATCCTCCTCCCCCAACCCTGCTGTTTTCACATAAAGATGCACTATAACAGAGGTGAACTTAGATTACTTATTTACTTTTATTTATTGACTTACTTGCTACAGTGTAAAGTCACAAGTAGACTGCAGAGCTTCCCGTGTACATATACAAAGCATAGCAAAAGTGCGACGTGCATTGCTCCGATGTAGAAGCGTCGTCATGATTTGAGGTCACCTCTGTTATAGCGCGTCTTTATGTGAAAACAGCAGTGTCAGATGGGGAGCGGTGGGGTGGGTTGGGATTGTGAATGCGACTGAGAGACTTAAACTGAATAAAAAAAAAAATAAACAAAGCTAACCTTTACAAGTATCATACATTTAAACCGGCTGTAACAGACTGAAATCAAATGTATGTTTTTATTCTAAAATAGTAAGAATAAGAGCAGCACACTTCTCAAAATGGACTCATCCGGGATCGAACCTGTGAAGTTTTGTTTACCAGTCAAAAGTTGATACCGTTGCGCCACCAAAGCGGTCGTAGCAAATGCGTGTGAATGTCGCACTCTGACGCGGGTTCTTTTTCTGCAGTTGTATTCTTGAATAGAAGTGCACTTGTTCTGTTACATTTGTACCTTTTGTGAAAGTGTTTATTTGATATTTGGAATTCAGGCTTCACACATTATGCACTTCATGTCTACATTTTGTCAATTATTACTAAAGCATGAAAAACGTTTGTTTTAACGATGTGTTTACTGTACATAGATTGTTGTAGACACAGAACACACATGAAATGCATGAGTTCCAAATAACGATATAGTATTTATAAAATGTGTCATTTTGCTTGACTTCTCACTCTATACAACTCTAAGCAACTGACACGCAGGTAAACAGACTTGAGCTGAGAAAACTGTGCAGCGGTGGGGGATGTGATAGCAGACTGCTTGCTGCTTATCGACACATTTACAGGACAAAGGACACTGATGGAGAGGTGCGAAGCGATTTAAGGTGGGACGGATCTACGAGTTTATTTCGTAGGCTCTGGTAATTCTAGTGTTAAGAAGGCAACATGGACTACTATTTTAAGCAGAAGAAGATTTTAGTAACCTTCTTCTTCTCTCCTTGGTTCACATTGTTTTCTACAAGATGGTCAAGAAATCCTCAAGCCTGATGGACAGTCTGAACTTTAATATGCTTGGAAACGCAGCATGTTTCCACTAAAACTGAACTTCTTTCTTCAGAAATGCTGTGCCTACATATTACATTTCTGGGGAATCCATTTCTGTATACAAGGTTTTTCTCCGCTATTCACTCCTACCTTCTACTAGCATGTGCATAGCCCTTTGTCCCTGTCTGTGTACAATTTTCTGCTGAAGTGGTTCTCTTCTGTGTGCCACCTTGATGAACTCCTCAAACATTTCAACTAAATACACTATAATTAAACATTTTGTCTTCTATATGTTATACCTTTATTTCTAACAAAGTCTCTTATGTTTTGTACAGTTCGATTATTCAAAATCGGTTCTTCAGCCAAGCGACACTGTTGACATTCAATCACTGAAGCCAGTTTTCCTTTTAAAATATGATTGTTGAAGTGTTTCATGACAGCTGATATTTCATCCTTGGACCACAGTCTTCGCAAACGTTTCTCCTGGCAAGGTTTCTTCACAGGCACAACTTTAGGTTCTTCTATATGAAAGAAATATTATGTTAAACAGTTGTCAATTAGAATGCGAATTTTATAATCTTTACATATATACGTACCATAAGATATCCTGTCTTTATCTTCTGTTATCAAGTTTGGCTGCTTTCTTTTTTAAGGAGAGAATTGTTGACAGTTATTTTTAGATTAAAATGCCTAGGTTAACTGTCCAGTAATTTTCCAAAGAATAAATTACAACAAATATGATTAAAAAAAAATACAATAGTTATATTATTATTTCAATTACTTGTCACTAAACAAAATCTAATTATATACACTGGAAGTGGCATTTGTGTTCCACAACTACAACCTCTTTGTCATTACTGCTTCTAGAACAATTACAAATCTTAAAAAACGGTTTGTATAAAAAAAAAAAAAAAAAAAAGATACAAGTATTAGCCAGTTTTTATTTTCAATTTATTTTTTAGTTGTTACTCTTAACCCCCCCCCCCCCAAGCCCTTACATGTAAGTCAAAGCAAATTATATTGTTCTATCCCTATAATACAAAGTGAAAACTGTGTGCTTAAATATGTGTTTGGTAACTTTTCTTTATAGTTTCATATTAAGTGCTTTGAGCTTGGGAAAGGTGCTATATATAATAAAATGTATTATATTTGTAAGGTATGTAAAGTACTCTAAACCTCTGAATGCTATAGAATATTACATTGTTAGCTTTCTTTACATTAAAACTAGCCAAAACAGAAGGAAATTGTAAAAATTTAAAAATATATATTATGTGCACCCTGAACTAATGCCCTCATTTTACACATCTATAACAACCCTCCATTACCACTTTCATTAGGGAAACGTCTAGCTATCCTCTCATCATTTTCTTCATCATCATCATCATCATCATCTTCTTCCTCTTCATCATCATTCATATCTATTTCTTCTGTTGAAATCAAGTAGCATATTTCAGATATACTGTATATATAATATTCATCCCTGTCAAAACTATTTCCTGTATTTCACATATAAGACATGCTAGTAAATGTATAAATAACATGATCTTTACTGACAACAAAAAAGCAAGGACAAAAGAATGTCCGTAGAAGTCCATATATTTTAAATGTTTTACTTTAAACAGAACATGGCCAGTTTCAATTTCCAATACGTGCACATGTGTCATATCTGTCAAGATTGTGCCCTTGATATTACTTGAATTTCTCAACAAATGTAATTTTTATGTGTGTATTACAGACAAACACACCTGCAAAGCAATGACAAAAGGTTGCTTCAATATATGGTATTAGTCAAGATATTATTGAAATGTTTAATATCAAGCAGTACCACTATCATACATAGTACCTTACCTTCAATTTCAATCTCATCCAGGCATTTACCCTGCAGGTTTGATATATTGCCCCTTTCCATGGATATCAGTAGTTTTGATATTTTGGCAAGCTGAATTGTTGCATCTGGCATGTGATAAAAATCTCTGTGCACTCTGATATCGTGGCCCAAGAAATCTGCTAACGCATCCAATTCATTATTTTTGAGATTAAGGACTTGAGACAATGTGGCAATGTGCTTGCGCAATTTTGTTGATCTGAGATTTTCTGGATACTTGGCACCACACTGGGTTGAAAATAACCTCAGGCAGTCTTGGCCTCTGTAATAGCTGGTGCAATTTGGCCTCCCAAACATAAACTTATTGATGTCATCAACTCCACACACCTTTCGTTTCTCAGCTAATAATGTTAAGGCTTCAGTCATATTTGGTGTAAGTAGTATTGCCACAATTATTTCAATCCTGCTAAAGTGGACACATAACTTTTCTTCAAATGGTGTCAGGCCTAACGCAACATCTTCATGCAGTTTAGAGGTGTCTCTGTTTTGAAATGTTGATAAATGGATTTTAGAAACTTCTCCAGAACGTCTACGGTTGAATATTATAATTTGTGCTAATGTTGCTCTGGCAACATTAGTGTATGCCCGAGGAGTTGTGTTAAATTTCAGTTCCCAAGTCCACAATTGTGAGTAATTATTAAGATACCTGTGAAGCTTCTGCACATCTTCAGTAAATGGCAGAGTTGATGGTTTATTATACTTCACCACATTGAGACTAAAGAGGGCTCTATGTGAAATGCATTCATTCCATTTGGTGTTGTACAATTTTTTAAAAGATTCTGTTGCCTGCTGTAATTCAGTGTTTTTATTTATTAGGGCTCTACAAAGCAGAATTTCACACACGTTTTGTAAAGAGTGTCCCAATTTCAGAGCCAAGCTAGGTGTCTTGTATATTTGTTTGTCCTCATCAAATCCAGCCACAACTTTAACTGCTTTGATAACAGCTTCAACATTTATTGGCTTCACAGTCTCCTCAAGATTGTAGATGAATGACTGGTTGCGAATAACTTATTTCAGTTTTTCTTTTTTAATAAATCTGCAACAATTTCAAAAATTCTTTTTTTTGTCTGTCAATATGGGGTGCTGTGTGTACATTAATGAGGGAAAAAATTAATTTAAATGATTTTAGCAAATGGCTGCAATATGACAAAGAGTGAAAAATTGAAGGGGGTCTGAATACTTTCCGTACCCACTGTATATACATATATATGTTAATATATATATATATATATGTATATATGTGTGTGTATATATATATATATATGTATATATGTGTGTGTGTGTGTATATATATATATATATGTATATATGTGTGTGTGTATATATATATATATATATATATATATATATATATATATATATATATATATATATATATATATATATATATATACACACACACATATACATGCATACACACACACATATGTTAACAAACAAGAAAGGAGAAAGAACACTTTACTTTCCCCATTAGTACTAAAAACAAGCAATTTAGTCTTTACTTTAATAGAACAAATCATTGTCAATCTTTTCTTAAAATGTAGATTGGTCTGGTAGAAAACAATGTACTGTATATTTCTAAAATGGGAAAAAGTTCCGTATACATACTATAAACTTTAAACTACATGGTAAATAAATAAGATAAACATTAGATTCAGTATTTACAAATCCAGATTTAAAAATTAAAAACCCAAGTATTAATTGAATGCATCTATAGACCAAACTGCAAAAATATTACAAAAGTTGACTATGCATGAAGGCATCGAATATGTCCTTTCAGCTTTACTGTATCATCATAAATCCAAGGCCATGTAATCAGCCACCAAACTATTCCTCATAAACATGTCAGTATTAACCAGCTTTTGTTATACATGCTACAAGCTCAATCTTACTAGAAGTATGAGGAGTATCCTCTGCATCACCCCTTAATATTGTGTTGAAAATGTGTTTTATTAAAAGGCATACCAATTTCTGACAAGTAGTACAGGGTCTCCCAGAGAAATTAGGTGGCAATTAAGACAATCAATTCTAAAAAGACAGTTTTTAGAAAAGGCTATTTGAAAGATATTTGTAAAGTTAAAACACATGACATCATCTGTATAAGTAAACTTTAAGCAAATAATCCCATGTAGCAGAAAATTCTTGTCAGTATTAATTGAAATGCAGGACATGCATAATGGCGGAGGTTGGGGGATGTCAAATCTCACAACTTGCACAAGGATGTAAGATTGCTAACTACGAATCTGAGGAGTTGGTAAACTAAAAAACTGCATATTGACTTTCAATGAACAGTATCATATTTTCCAAAGTGTTACCTAATATGGCTGATGCCCATGTGAAAGCTTTGCAGGTATGGGGAGTTCAGCTATTATCTCACCCCTTTTCCATTCTGTTAATGGTACATAAAACAGAAGACAGAGAAGGCTCCTTCCGATTGCAAGGTCTAATACTCCGGCAGACGTTATCCCTCATCAGCTGCATACATGCATTGTTTTTACAGATGTGAACTCATTCGTAGTCAAGCCTTCATGAAGCACAAAGACCAGCTCTTACATCCATCCATCATCAAACCCGCTATATCCTAACTACAGGGTCACGGGTGTCTGCCGGAGCCAATCCCAGCCAACACAGGGCACAAGGGCAGGGAAACAAACCCTGGGCAGGATGCCAGCCCACTGCATTGTGCAAATACACACACACACACACCAAGAACACACTAGGGACAATTTAGAATCACCAATGCACCTAACCTGCATGTCTTTGGACTGTGGGAGGAAACCCATGCAGACACGGGGAGAACATGCAAACTCCACGCAGGGATGACCCGGGAACGAACCCAGGTCTCCAGGTCTCCCAACTGCGAGGCAGCAGCGCTACTCACTGCGCCACCGTGCCGCCCCCAGGCTCTTACAACTTAAGACAAAAGTGGGTTGGGGCGTGTAGCTGGGGTATGTCAGACTACACACTTGATAGTCATGGAACTTGCCATTATTACCAAAACTTGCCAAGACTATGTAAATAAAGTCTGTGGGCTGAAAATCAATGGGCAAATAATGTATATGAAAGAGCAAGATAATGTAACAAATCATCCTATGTAACATACAATGCTTGTCAAGATTATCTGAAAAGCAGGGAGATGTTTAAGTTGGAGACAAAGCTGTCCTTTCAGCACAAGTGTCTTTCATAGACCATAATATTTTAATAACACACACAAGTTGGTACTGTGAGAGCAGCAGAATTCAGTCACCCAGTCCTGCCCCCTAAATACTTACATTCTTATGTTAGTACTGGATGTGTATTTGTAAAAAGATGTTTAAAACATGAGGAGAAAATACTTAAGGAGGAGTATGTAAGATTACAGGATTATCAGTTCCTCAACATGCTTGGGATGGGGGAGTGGGGCACCCTGCATTGGAGATGTTTTGCGACATAAAACCGATGGAATACCTTTGTAATACAAATGGCTATACAAGAAAAGTTCACACATTTATACTGAGAAATACGGGGAGATGGATATTACAAATTAGAAAGAAAAAAAAAGAATGCAGAAGGCATCATGATATTGAGGCTTTTTAAAATACATGCATAAGGTTATACTATTCTGGACAAGGATTCACGATTTGACTGAATTAGAACACACAAAATAAAAACAAAATACTGAGAAGCACAGAGTGAGTAGTCTCAGTGTAAACTCTCACTATCGTCTTGAATATGTGTGTTCTATCAACTGCACACCCAGTGTTCTTCAAAGTTGTACAGAGAAATAAGGCAGCAGTTCATATACTGCATTTTGAGAAGACAGAAAAAAAGCAGTTAATGTAAACTGAAAGACTATTGCTAAAGTAAATATACTTACAGATATAAAGGTGTCTATATGAAAAAATCCTGTATAGTACAGGGATACAGCACTTGTCAAGAGTACTGAAACCACAGGAGATAGTTAAGCTTGAACAAAGACTGTCCACCGTCAACTGAAGTGTCTTCATACAAGGCCATAATATGTCACCAACACACTCAGGGTTGTTATTCTGAGAGCAGCAGAAGTCAATCAACCCAATCTGTCCCCTAAATACGTTCGTCCTTATAGTCCACATACTGTCACACAGACTTCACAATCAATCTAACAGTTTATGTCAACTGTCAAAAGTACAAACTAACAATTATCCACTACACTACAACAGTGAATGCTTGTAATCACACTACACATTGAGAACCCCATAGAAACCGAGTTGCTAAGATTACTGATTAAACACCTCCTCAACATGATTGGAATGGGAATGGGGTGGGGGGATTACCTTGCATTGTACTGGAGATGGTTTTGTGACATAAAACCACTATATACAATTGTACTTCAAGTGGAAATACAAGAACAGGTTCACATATTCATACTGAGCCTTTTTGAAATATATGAATTGTACCGTGTTAGCCATTAGTGAATGTAGAGAAAAGCCAAGCAAAATGACACCTTTTTATTGGTAACTAAACAGATTACAATATGCAAGCTTTCGAGGCACTCAGGCCCCCTTCTTCAGGCATTTTGTGAAGACAGGTTCAAAAAAAAAAAAAACGGAATACCGAAAATAATTGGTAAAGTAAAAATACTCATGGTCTTCATGCTTGGCTATTAATTTTTTACCAACCCACACAGGTTGCTATTCCAAGACTAATATAATTCAGTTACCCAATCTGTCCCCCTAAATACTTTCATCCTTGTAGTCCACATCCTGTACACAGACTTCACAATCAAATCTGACAGTAATATCAGCCATCAAAAAACACAAAGTAACAACTATCACTTTTACTCCAACAGAGAATGTAGTAATCGCCCTACAGAATGAGACTCTGAAATCCTATCCCAGTTGAGGCAGGTTCTCCTTTTGAGGGAGAGCTGCAACTCTGATTGTGCACTGCTGGCTTTTCAAGTGTTGACAGGTCAATGACAGAGTTCTCTGAAATGTTGGTACTGAATGTGCCCTGTAAAAAAGACAATCAAACCATGAGGAGGTATCCATAAAAAAAGTTGCTAAAATTACCGATTATCAGCTCCTCAACATGCTTGGGGTGTGGGGTATGGGGTCACCCTGCATGGTACGCAAGGTGTTTTAATGAAAGTAAAACCACTGTATACCTTTGCAGTGCAAATGGATATACAGATAGCAGGTCCACACATTCATACTGAGAGGGTACTGGGAAAATGGAGCTACAATTAGGAAGAAAAAAATGCGAATGGCATCTTTATGTACACAAGGTATTACAATATTAGAGACAAAATTATTGTCCACAATAATATTGAGAATAAATTCACAATTGTTTGGACTTTGACACATTGGAATCCAATAAACATGTTTTTTAATAGGCCACAGTCACAAATTAAGAAAAAAGTTTTATAAAAAAACACATCTATTTAAGGTTATACATGTGTCAGGTGTTTACCATGACAAATCATAAAAACATTACATCTTGCAAAAATACAAGGTTTTGCCCTTTTAAAATTAATGTAAAGTAAACAGCTTTTATGTCACCAACAACATTATTTGGAGAAAGTATTAGGAACTCAATTTTAAAATCTTAGTTTTTTATTAAAGTCATGTCCAGAAGTCCAGAAGATAGATATTTCGACTTTCAAATAAATGCAATATAGGCTGTTTTTGATAATACTTAAAATCTCTCCTGTTCGGCCTCATTTTATAATACAAGTCAGACTCTTAGCATTAATGCTTTGTGATGTTAGTTCATGAATTCAACTGTAGAGATAGAAGCACTAGTAAAAAATTCTGTTTTTGCTTGTAATATGAATTAAGTGGTTTCTTGTAACAAGTTTCACATTGTGAGTCTGCGTCATAGTGTTAACTGTAATATTTAAGAATGACTAATAACAAGAACATACCATTTTTCTTTAGATAAATTCCCATATACTGTACTAGTGTATGTCTAGCAGGACTTGACTTACCCTGCCTTTTTTAATTGTATGCCGCCAAGGAAGATCGCATCCTCCATAGTCATAAGTAATTTCTTCTTTTGGAAAAATGTCTCTTAAAGCAAATAAGCAAAGATAGGGTCTATGATTTACTTCAACCTTCTTCATTCTGCAATTGGGATTTCGGTCATCATTTACCAGGAGGCCCTAGACTTCCATCTTCGATACCTGCATCCATGCTTAAAAGAAAAGAAACGCGCTCTCAGGTTTTTCCAATAAAATTGTATATCGTAGTACAAAGACTGCAAGATGCTGCTTACCAGAAAGACTTAGACTTGTGTGTGAAGTAGTAAGCAAACGTTGAAGAAAGCAAACTGTTTTTTAATTGTTTTTCTTCGCTCAGAAGTAAATCTCTGTATTCTAGAACAACGCGTTCCCTTTGGAATCAATTCTTTTGTCAAAACGCCACATCCTAAAAATGAATTGGAAGTAAACACATTGTGAGCACTTTAAAATAAAATACTTTATTAAGAGTAGGTAGAATTATTTCTTACCTTTTATTGTGTCAATGAACTTGACTTTAATGTGGTCTTTGTCATGTTGAGCACGAATATATATCTCTGCTTCATTTAATGGAGACACTCTCCTTCTTTCTTTCTCCATTGTAATCCTGATTTATTAAGGAAGCGGTTTGCAGCAATATTTCAATACAACAGTAAAAAGTAATGTATTGGTTTGTATACTTTATGTGTACACCTTCCTTATCACGATCACATTTGACTCGCATATAGCTATAACCATATAACATGTCTCCATACACCGCCATTATATGCGCTTATAAACACAAGTGTCTAAAATATTAAAGGCCGTCTAACGTACTCAAAAAATGTAACGATAATCACGGAAACACTCATCATATATTCTATAACAATATAGCTATTACAACACAATATTCTACAATATGAAAACCTTTAGGCAAAATCAGATTACATTAGACAATCATGGTTGGTCTTTACATCAATGATTTATGAAAAGTCAAAATCCAAACATTTAATGCAAGGACATATCGACGTCATATATGTATTACTCTTTTAACTAATAAACAGTCTTAATATGTTAAATTATTGATTTATATCGGGAAAAAAAACAGTAACTCCACCACTTTCAGAAACACACTTACGCACCTTTGCCCGTACACACCAGCGCATGCACACAACGAACTTGTGTGACTCTGTGAGTAGCTGCAGTACCACGACTGGCCTACAGGGGCGTGACACAAAAAATGAGCACACACAAGTTAATCACAAGAATCAGAGCTATCTGCTCAATAGGAACTTGTGGAAAAAAAGTGCGGGCGGGCTCTAGAAGGTGATAAAACGTAAGAAAATGCAGCCCGAATTATGAGGACATTAGGAGTGTCCTTGCAATTAGAGATGTCCTTATAGCGTCGGTGAAATGTCAGACGTTGTGTCCTTGGAAAGTATATATACCAACCAACACACACACACACACACACGAGAGACAGAGAGGGCTGGCTGTATAAGGCAGGTTAAAGAATGCACCGGGGGCTTGTTTTTAAAGAGACAGATTCCAGCATAGTGTTAACCTCGTTGTATTTAATGAAGACTTTTTTCTATTGATTTTAACCTCCACTTCACTTCTGTTTACAGCGATTGGTTCGTAGCGTGCATTGTTGCAATGTTACTTTCTTAGTGGTTTATTAAATTACAGATTTTTCAAATGTTCATTTTTTCCCTGGGCTTAAAACTCATTAAAAAAAAAAAAAGTGTTTTTTAGTGAGCAGTTTGTAGCGCTGTAGCATGAACACTTGCAGTGTTAGTTTTCTCTGTTGTTTCAAGGTTTTCTCAGTGTTATTCAATGTTTTTTACATTAGTTTTACTATTACGCTGTGCATTCTATGTACAGTTAACTATATTTGTGCTTAAAAATCTTTAAAAAAAAATATATTTACATACAGTTCATACGGTCTGGAATGGATTAATTGTATTTACATACAATCCTATGGGGGAGAATTACTTCAGTTCACGACCAAATCAGGTTACGACCAGAGTTTTGGAATGAATTACGGTCGTGACCCGAGGTTCCACCGTATCTGCAAAATAAGATTAAGAGGAGACCTGATTGAAGTGTTTAAATTATGAAGGGAATTAGTCCAGTGGATCATGACGGTGACTTTAAAATGAGTTCATCAAGAACACAGGGGACGCAGTTGGAAACTTGTTAAGGGGGAAATTACACACAAACATTAGGAAGATTTTCTTCACAGACCCTTGGAATAAGTGACCAAGTAGTGTGGTAGACAGTAAGACTTTAGGGACTTTGAAAAACTCGACTTGATGTTTTTTTTGAAAGAAATAAGTGGATAGGACTGGTGAGTTTTGTCAGGCTGAATGGCCTGCTCTCGTATAGATTGTTATAATATTCATATAAGACTGTCATAGCACCCAGCCATTATCCTTTATCTTATGAGCCCACATGGTGGCTCCATGCTGTAGAAGAATGATTTTAGAGGTCACATAGCATTAACACTAGAGATTACCAGGGCCTACAAAAAAAAACTCGTAGATCAGTCCCACCTTAAATCGCTTCTCACCCCTCCATCAGCGTCCTTTGTCTTGTAAATGTGTTGATAAACAGCAAACAGCCTGCTATCGCATCCCCCCACCCCACACAGTTGTCTCAGCTCAACTCTGTTGCTTAGAGTTGTATAGAATGAGAAGTCAAGCAAAATGACAGCCTTTTATGAATACTATATCGTTATTTGGAACACATGCATTTCATGTGTGTTCCGTATCTACAACAATCTATGTACAGTAAACACATCGTTAAAACAAACGTTTTTCATGTTTTGGTAATAATTGACAAAATGTAGACATGAAGTATATAATGTGTGAAGCCTGAATTCCAAATATCAAATAAACACTTTCACAAAAGGTACAAATATAACAGAACAAATGCATTTTTATTCAAAAATATAACTTCAGAAAAACAACCCACGTTAGTGTGCGACATTGACACGCATTTGCTTTGAGCGCTTCGGTGGCGCAACGGTATCAACTGTTGACTGATTATCTAAAACTTCACGGGGTTCGATCCCGGATGAGTCTGTTTTGAGAACTGAGCTTTGTTATTATTTTAGAATAAAAACATACATTTGATTCCAGTCTGTAACAGCCAGTGTAAATGTATGATACTTGTAAAGGTGAGCTTTGTTTTTGTTTTTGTTTTTTTTTTTATTCAGTTAATTCTTTCAGCCGTGTTCACGATCCAAAACCCCCCCACCCCCCAAATAATGTAGCTCAAAGTGCTTTACATAATGAAGAAAAGAAAAATAAGACAAAGTAAGAATTTGAAACAACAGAAAGTGCAGTGAAGTAGCGGTAGCGACAAGCTGGTGCCCCATCCAGGGACTGTTCCTGCCTCATGCTTGGACGGGGGAGTCAACAACAATCCTTGGATGTAGCATCACCTCATTGCTATCACTGCACCACTGTGCCTTCACTCTGTTTAATGATTAACTGTATATTATTACAGTTTTTAAATGAAGTACATTATTTAAATTAAGTTAATGATGTACCTGTAAAATGTAAAACGCATACTTTCATGGATTTCATCATAAAAATGGCTCAACTGAAAGGTCTATCGATTTACATATTCAAATATGCGAAATTCTGGGAGGAGTCGGGGTGGGACCGCAAGCACATGCATGTGCATTACACTTCACGCTAACTGGGATTTATGGAATGGAAGTGCATGGGAAGTTGGCTTACACACAGTTTTGTGCATCTGAATTGTTTTTTTGTGCGTACGCACATTTCCACTTTAGTCCATACACCATGTTTTAGTGTGAATTCTATGCACAGCATTATACATGAAGCCCCAGGTCCTTTTGCTTTTGTTCTTTTTTTTGTTTTTTGAGTTAATGCAGAGAATTGGGGCTTTCCAATGGTAAGCAAATGAACACAGCCACAGAAGCATACTGCAACTTGTGTAGTGTTGTCAAATCCTTCGAGAGCATCTTTCTTTCCTTCTACACCCCCAGCCAAAAAACAAAAAAAAACCCCACTATTTATAAACTCTAAAAACCAAATAAGAGTTTTTAGTAAGTTTTATTATGTAAAAAAAAAAATAATTCACACATGAAATATATCAGGGGATCCCAAACTCAATCCTGGGGACCCACTGTGGCTGCAGGATTTTGTTCCAACCAACTTCCGTTTTTCATTGGACTCTTATCCTTATTAAGTGAGTCATTATTACTCAGTTTCTGTGTTTAGGAGTCGATATAGAAATTGAAAACTAAGTTTGGGGAGATTTTTTATTAAATTGTAATAGGCAGTTATATTTCAACCTCATTTTCATTCTGGCTTTCCAGGTGTTCTGGTTATTTGATTATTTACTAATTGGCAAGTCTGACACTGAAGGCATAGCTGCTTTCATCATCCCGGGTGTCTGCTCACTATTGGGGATAAATGAAGGGAGCAAACTACACAGGAAAAGGGGAACATAATAGAAAAACAACAAAAGAGAGTTAGCTTTAGAAAAAAAAAATAGAAATATTTCTAAATATTTTATAAATGTAAAAACCATACTATTGTGTTTTTCTGAATGCAGAATAAGAGTAGAGTAAAAAAAAGAGCAGCTAATTAAATGAGATCGGTTTGTTATCAATTATCACCACCGATTGTGAATCTGATTGGAACAAAAACCTGCTGCCACAGTGGGTCCCCAGAATCGAGTTTGGGAACCACTGAAATAGATCATATTAAATAAAAAAAAAAACAAAAAAAAAAACCAGCTGTTTTGCTCATCATTCGCTATTGTGGTATCATATCTACAAAGAGAGAGACTTGGGGCAGCCAGAAAGTGGTGGTCTGATACACTTGGCAAAGCATGCACTTCATTTTACTGTATATATCACATGTGGCAATTAATCTGAAACAAGGTGATTGCACTATTTAAAACTGGTCAACTTGCATATCATCATTGAGTTTGCGAGAGCAATCAACAATTTAAACAGAGAAGAAAGAAAAGACAACCTGAGGTGGGCACAGCTTGGATGCATATTTAATATGATAGGAGGGTCCTAACACTGCAGCTGGACAGCCAGCAACCTGCTTACCTGTTTCTGGGCTTACCATGCCTGCTGTTGTTACCTTCATTAACACGATGTCTTTGTTGAGGGATTACGGTTCACCACCTTCCCCTCCCTGCCACAAATACACATACTTAGGATGGGGCATACAAGTGGCATGTTCTACAACTCCAGCTAAACAGCCAGCTCCTAACAAATAGCAAATGACCTGCAGAAACCTCTACAACTTGACAAAGTCTCTGTTAATGTGTCTAATAACATGGAAGACATAAGCAGGGCTGTGGAGTCAGAGTCAGAGCCGAGGACTAGGAGTCAGAGACAATTTTGGGTACTTGGAGTCTGGAAAAAATGTTCCGACTCCTAATAAATTTAAATTGTCATGAAAAAAAATACAGCAAGTTCAACTGTCCCATTTCATAAACAATAGTCATAATTAAGTACTTCTCTGATGAAAGAATAAAGCCCAGAGTATAGTTGTGTTACTACTAGTGTGAAGTTCAGCTGAGTTATTATACAGCCTGACAATCACATATTGTAAGATGGATTATGGTACATTACAAAAAGTGTTTTCATTTTATTTCAGATATAATGTGTTTTAACAAGTTCATTTGAGTGTAGACAAGTGTGATGATGTAGGTGGAGGTGCGTGCTGTGGCCAGATGTGTGTTCGGGGGGTTCTTGTCTTTTGTTTAAACTGGCCAATACGGTAGAGAGTCACTTCCTAGCCAGTAGTTCTGTGGTTAAATGACGTGTATGTTGGCTTCCTTTAATCAACATGGAAAATACATTAGCATATTAAATACAGAGGAGTCGAGTCAGAAGTACCAGAAACGAAGGAGTTTATCTACCGACTCCACAGCCCTGGACACAAGAATGGCGTCTCTGAAAGGGACAGCACAGAGTAATTTACCAGGGTCTAATACAAACAAACAAAAACTACTATAACATTTTTACTAGAGGTCTTGCCCCTTGCCCTCTTAGATAGTATTTTTAAAAAGCCTTTTGATCTGTGAATTTCCCATTGGGATTAATAAAGTATCTATCTATCTATCTATCTATCTATCTATCTATCTATCTATCGATCTGCGACCCCATCTCAGCTGTGCCAGCTCTGACTGGTATGTGCAAGGTTACGAAGTGATAAGAAGTGGTGCAAGCAGGAGCAGAAGATGTTCGACTCCAAGGGTCCATTTATCAGTAACTGGCAAGGACATGAGAAATACGCACTAATCACGCACTCTTGTAATTAACTGTGTATCATCAAAGGAACACCAAACATTATCAAGAAATCTGACAGGAGGATGTCTGGGTGGTGGAAGCTTAATAAAAATTGGGTAAATGCAGTAAGACAATGAGCAGGAACACAGAAGATAATCAATTAGTGCAGTGCTTCCCAAACTCGGTCCTGGGGACCCCCTGTGGCTGCAGGTTTATGTTCCAGGTAATTGGACTCCTGAGGGGGTATTTTCCTTATGTCGCTTAAATCATCCGAGATCAGATGCCTCATCTTGGATGAGTCGATGCCAGTGAAACTCATCCAGGGATAAGTCGTTTTTTCAAACGCAGCCGTGTAGTAGATTAGTTTAGCTGGATCTAATCATCCAAGATGAATGCACGTGCCTGCGCTGAGTGAAAAGCCCATATATATTGAGTCTAGAAAAACATGATCTTCAAGTCTTTGATAGGCTGTAACAAAATGACGAAAGAACGGGCGCATTTTTTTTCACACAAGCACAGCAGGACCTTTTATTTGAAGGACATGAAGAATTTCAAGATTTAATATGCACAAGGGGTAACACTGCATAAGCAGCCCCAACCAGAAAAGGCGGCTGGCAAAAAGTGGCCGACGAATTAAACGCTACATAGTGTGCATTGTTCTTACTGAATGCAGCATTTCATTTCCTATTGTCAGATTAATTATTATTTAATATGTCATAATTCCAGATCAAACGTGAGCGAAAGGAGAACATGGGAACAGATTAAAGTGAAGTACAAGAATATACTTAAAACTGGTAAATATTGGTATATAACTTTTTAACAAATTGTTGACATAAATAATCATATATAATATAAAAAACATTAATTTTAAAGCTAATAAGAAGGCAGACAAGCAAAAAACAGGTGGAGGTCCACGCGGTCCAGGCCTAACCCAGAACCAGTGGCAGGATGCAGTGGTCACTTCATTTCAGGAAAAGGATGGTCATTGCATATATTTGTCCTCAATGTGTGCCATAGGTATGTTCCATATAGCCCTCTTTTTTTTTTGTTGGGTCAGTTGCAGGGAATGTCATATCCCTAGAACCTGTGTCTGACCAACAAGATATTGACGAAGGTCAAAAATTTGATGAAGACACTGTGTCTGATTATTCATCAGGAGGAGAGGTACAGTTTCCAAATAAATGTTTGATCAAACTCCATGCTTATCAGTCCCATGTGCCCCAATCACATTTGGAAAATCCTAAGTAATGAGAATGTTAGGCTGATTGAGATTCTTCATGGAACTGTGGGTGTTTTTGCCTGTGTATTACCTACCTGCAATGGCATGAAACGCCTCTTTTATTGTCCTGCACACTGCAGGTGTCCAAGAAATATAATGAAAACCTGAAGGAAATATTTCAGAGTCAAACAGACTTTACGAATTGCCTGGCAAAACTGCACTTTTAGTTAGATTTTCTGCATCGCCTACAGTATATAAGAAAGTGCCGCTTGCAAAAAACCTCAAAGCAATGCCTACTGTCTGTGTGGTTGTGAGAGCCCGACTATGCCAAGTTTGACTTCGAATATAAGGTGCTAATAAATCTTTGAGGTACAATATTACCCCTCGGCTAAAGCGGTATCTTTCGAAAAGAATTTCCTCCGGGAGCAATAAAGGATCTTGCCGATCGCGTAACACCGCCTCTATATGAAATTCTCTTCTTATAATTTGCGCACCGATATCCATTGGTTGCTCATTCATGAATGCCGAAGCCATCACTGAATGAATTCCATGCACGGACACTGATTAAGTGTGTGAACTAATCCTTGTTTACATAGAACAAACCTGCCACAAGCAGGTTTGAGGATTTGGATGTGCTGCTACGACAACACATCCAGCAAGAGTTTCGAAAAACCAACATCATCATCATAATCATGCCAAATCATCAACAATTACATCTGGCTAAATAAGTAATCCACGTACGAAAAATACCCCCATGGTCTAATTAAGTGATGTGTTATTTCCCAAAGTTCTGTGTTTTGGGAACAATAGAGAAACTGGAAAACTAAGTTTGGTAAAATATATTAAAATGTACTAAGCAGTTATAAGGGAATAATGTATTTTTTTTCTTTTAACAATATTTTCATCTGATTTTCATTCTACTTTTCCAGGTGTTCTAATTGTTTAATTATTCCATTATTTACTAATTGGTGGTCCGACGCTAAAGTAGTTGCAGCCTTTCATTATTCCGTGTTGTTTGCTTGTGTGTCTGCTCTACTCATTTTTAATTATTAATAAGATACAACGAAAGGGGAAAACTGCACAGAGAAAGGGCAAAATATAATGAAATCAACAAAAGAGAATTAAGCATTTAAATCTATAGCAAAAGCAAAAATATTTGTAAATGTCTAATATCACGGTGCTGTGCTTTTCTAAATGAAGAGTAAGAGAAAAATAATACCAGCTAATTAAATGAGTGTGATCAGGTGTTGTCACTGATTAGAAAACTGGCTGGAACAAAAACCTGAAGCTACAGGGGGGTGTCTCCCCCACCCCCAGGGCCGAGTTTGGGATGCACTGAACTAGAGAAAGGCTTAAAGAGAATGAAACGGATGTACTGGAAAGGCCACAGTACAGAGTTCAACAACAATGGATATGCTGGGGGCCTGACCTGGGCGGTATTTTTCGTACGTGGATTACTCGCTTAGCCGGATGTAATTGTTGACGATTTGGCCTGATCCAGGATCTGTCGGTTTTTCGAAACTCTTGCTGGAAGTGTTGTCATAGCAGCACATCCTAATCCGCAAACCTGCTCGGAGCAGGTTTGTTTTATGTAAACAAGGATTAGCTCACACACTTAATCAGTGTCCTTGCGTGGAATTCATTCAGTCATGGTTTCGGCGTTCATGAATGAGCGACCAATTGATATTGGTGTGCAAATTATAAGAAGAGAATTTCATATAAAGAGGGTTTTGCACGATCGGCAAGATCCTTTATTGCTCCCGGAGGAAATTCTGTACGAAAGATACCGCTTTAGCCGAGGGGATGAATATTGTGCCTCAAAGATTTATTAGCACCTAATATTCGAAGTCAAACTCGGCGAAGTCGGGCTCTCACAACCACACAGACAGTAGGCATGGCTTTGAAGTTTTTTGGAAACAGCGCTTTTTTTTATATATTATAGGCAATGCGGGAAAATCCATCTAAAAGTGTAGTTTGCCATGGCAATTTGTAAAGTCTCTTTGGCTCTGAAATATTTCCTTCGGGTTTTCATAGTATTTCCTGGACACCTGCGTGTGCGGACAATAAAAGAGGCATTTCATGCCATTGCAGGTAGGTAATACACAGGCTAAAACACCCACAGTTCAATGAAGAATCTCACAATCAGCCTAACATTCTCATTACCCAGGGATTTCCAAATGCGATTGGGGCACTGGATTTTACGCAGATCCGAATAAAGGCCCCATCAGGTCCAAATGAGCCAGATTAGGTGAACAGAAAACACTTCCACAGTATCAACATGCAGGTAAAGTAACTTTTTGCAAGAGCTGAAAATGGCCAATAGGCATGTTGACAGTAAAATTGTTTGACCTACATGCTATCAATTCTCAGATGATCTGTGATGCATCCTACCTTGTATCAAATGTGGAGGCTAAATGGCCAGGGTCTGTTCATGACTCAAGAATTTTTAAGGAGTCACACCTTTATCTGACATTTGAACAAGGTAATAATCTACTTATAAAATCATGGTGATGTGTGTATTGTATTCACAATTCTTACATATTCCACAGAGTCATCATGATGGAAACCTGCTTGGGGACAGGGGATATGCCTGTAGGAATTTTCTAATGACCCAGTTTCCTAAACCCAACCCTGGGCCACAAACCCGATATAATGCAGCTCTGTCTAGGACAAGGGCATGAATTGACATGACCTTTGGCCACCTGAAGGACAGATTTCAATGTTTAAAAAGGCTGAGGGTTGCACCTGACAGAGCGTGTGACATAACTGTTGCATGCTCTGTCTTACACAACATAGTGACCATCAGAAAAGAGAGAGTCCCTGAGGTTTTGCTGCAGCCTGATGATGACCTTGACCCAGTGCACCTTGAGCAAAGCAGTGGCAGAGCTGCCAGAGACAGAATTGTGGCCCAATATTTTCAATGAAAAAGACAACAGTGGTTTCACACAAAACTTATTTATTGTATATTATGGACCTTCAGCCTGTAAGGAGAAGAACATAAATTAAGGATACACTCACGCATACACATATACACATGGGAAAGAGATAAAGAGAATTTTATTACCAATTGTTTTTCTAGTATTTGTATCTGCAACTTCCTTTTGGATGTCCTCAGTTCATGAAGTTCCATGTCCTGCTGTATTTTTGTCATTTTTAGTTTTCTGTATGTGATTTTCTGTTGAAGATATCTCTTGTATACAGCCCTCACATTTTTCTGCAAATAAATACGTAATTACAAATGTGGGTTTTTCCTCTATATTGTATACACAGTATATCATTTTGAATCATTTTATATAAAGTACAACAAATGGCTCAACCAACCTCACCATCTCCTTTTTTTGATGTGGACTTTGTTCCAAAAGGGACATGAGTGCTGGCTACAGTCTCCTGCAAAACATTTATATCACGATTAGCACATGAGCCTGATCAGAGTGGAGTCTGTTCAAACATTTGGAACATTTACCTCTCCTCCTGATGAATAATCAGACACAGTGTCTTCATCAAATATTTGACCTTCATCAATATCTCGGTCAGACACAGGTTCTAGGGATTTGACATTCCCTGCAACTGACTCAACAAAAAAAAGAGGGCTATATGGAACATTCCTATGGCACACATTGAGAACAAATATATGCAATGACCATCCTTTACCTGAAATGAAGTTACCACTGCATCCTGCCACTGGTTCTGAGGAGGCGCTTCCCCTGGAATGCCCTCAGAAACAGGGCGATGGGCATTTTGCTGGAGAGCCAACTCTTCTGCAGGGGTTAGGTCTGGACTGCGTGGACCTCTACCTGTTTTTTGCTTGTCTGCCTTCTTCTTATTAGCTTTAAAATTAATGTTTTTTTTACATTATATATGATTATGTCAACAATTCTTTAAATAGTTATATACCAATATTTACCAGTTTGAAGTATATTCTTGTACTTCACTTTAACCTGTTCCCATGTTCTCCTTGTGCTCACATTTGATCTGGAATTATGACATATTAAATAATAATTAATCTGACAATAGGAAATGAAACGCTGCATTCAGTTAGTACAATGCACACTACTTAGCGTTTAATTTGCTGGCCACTTTTTGCCAGCCGTCTTTTCTGGTTTGGGCTGCTTTTGCAGTGTTACCCCCTTGTGCATATTAAATCTTGAAATTCTTCATATCCTTCGAGTAAAAGGTCCTGCTCCGCTTGTGTAAAAGAATGTGCCATTCTTTCGTCATTTTGTTACAGCCTATCAAAGACTTGCTGATCATATTTTCTAGACACAATATATATGGGCTTTTCAATCAGCGAGGGCGCGCGCAGTCATCTCGGATGATAAGATCCAGCTAAACTAATCTACTACACCGCTGCGTTTGAAAAAACCGACTTATCCAGGATGAGTTTCACCGGCATTAACTCATCCAAGATGAGGCATCTGATCTCGAATGATTTAAGCGACATACGGAAAATAAGCCCGTGAAAAGAGACGATCAAGGAAATAATTTCAGAGGCATCACAGAACTAATAAACAGGTTTGGAAAGGAGAAATGGACACAAAGTCAAGGCTGATTAGCAGCTACAGGTTATGTTTGGAGGAGGCTCAAGTTTGTAAAGGGGGGGGTAGTAGGGGGGGTGGTCACAGACTGGACGGTGAACACTTAAATGACGTACTCAGGGATGCCAAGTTGTCCAAATGTTTGTGTGCTCTTGTCTTCTATTTGTTTGTTATTGGGATTTGACTGACAATCACACCACATTAATAAGAGGAATTCATGTAAAAATGCAGGGAATTCCAAAGGGCTCACAAACTTTATCTTGCAAATGTACTTTTATACAGCACTCTGTACCAAGGACAGGCTTAAAGCTTTAAAATTATAATGCAAGAACAACAAAGTGTTAAACCTCATAACATTAACACAGATGAACTACCTTAAAACACCAATAACACTACATTTCTAAGTTTCAGATAAAAATCACAAGACCTCCCATAACCCCCAACCCTCAAACATATGCATATTTTTATTTCACACCTACTTGCTCCAGACTGATTTGAAGGTGGTAGCTGATCTTCCAGAGTTCTAATGGATGACATTTCCTCACTCCTTTTTGTGTCTGACTGTAATGAATCAGACTTCTCATCGATGGAAGGCTCCAAAGATGAACAGTGTGTGCTCTGAGGGGAGACTAACCTGGTCACTGCTCCATCTTGACACCCATAATGAAGGTCTTCTTCCTTGACACTCTCCACACTTTCATGTTTGGGTGTCACGATACTGACAGACTTCTCTTCAGCCTCCTCTTTAATGTCCACTGGCCCCAGTTCACAGTCCTCATCCTTAATGCAGAGATTCTCCTGTTTGAGGTGGACAGGCTCCCACTCACACTCCTCCTTCTTAATATGTACAGCCCTATGTTCCACAATATTCATGTCAGCCTCACACGTCTCTTCTCTCACATCCATCTAGACATTAAACAGAAGATGTTCTCTCTGAAAAGAATAGAAATGATTTCCATCAAAACTGCACTATTCATATCTAAAGACATTTGAATTTCATTTTTCAACAACCTCTCAGATAGGGTTTACATCAAGTCAGACAGTTCATGGTGCGTTAATAATCACTTACTAAGCTTCATATTACATTATCAGAATTAAAACGGACGTGGGAGTGGAAAGAAGGTTCAACGGGCTGGAGGAAGATCATGAACAACTTGGACTAAACATGAGGTGCTCAGAATCAGAATAAAGCGGAACCTCGGTTCACAACCATAATTTGTTCCAAAAACTCTGGTCGTAACCCGATTTGGTCATGAAACCAAAGTAATTTCCCCATAGGATTGTATGTAAATACAATTAATCCGTTCCAGACCGTAAAAACTGTATGTAAATATTTTTTTTTTTAAGTGTTTAAGCACAAATATAGTTAATGATACCATAGAATGCACAGCGTAATAGTAAACTAAATGTAAAAACATTGAATAATACAGAAAACCTTGAACAACAGAGAAAACTAACACTGCAATAGTTCGCGCTATAGCGCTATGAACTGCTCGCTAAAAACAATTTTTTTTTTTTTTAATGAGATTTAACCACAGGGAAAAAAAATGAACATTAGAAAAATCCATAATTTAATAAACCCCCAAGAAAAGTAACATTGCAACAATGCACGATACGAAGCGATCGCTGTAAACAGAAGTGAAAACAAAAACAAGCCCAGTGCATTCTTTAACTGCCTTCTCTGCCTTATGCGTCCATCCCTCTCCTGTGTGTGTGTGTGTGTGCGAGTGTGTCTCTCTCTTTTGCTCGCTCGATCGCTGCACAGGAAATGCACAGGGAGAGACTGAATATGTACAAACCGAAAGGGAAACTGCTTGTTCGTATACAAATGCAAAAGTTTGGCTGAACTTTTTGGTCATAAACCGATTTGTATGTGTTCCGAGACGTTCGTGAACTATGGTTCCACTGTATCAGAATCTCTTTATTGTCACTGTAACAAATACAACGAAATTAGGTGCAGTCCCTGCGGTGTCAAAATATAAATATAATTACAAAAGTATAGGAAAGGATAAGAAGAAATAAGGTAGAACAAACATTCAACATAAGACCTTATTGCACATGAAGACTATTGCACAAGATGTCATCTATTGCACTGCTGCATTGGAGGTGATTAGGTGGCATTCAGTGCCCTAATAGCAACAGGGTAGAAACTGTTATTCAGTCTATGAGTCTTTGTTTTGATGCTCCTGTATCTTCTGCCTGATGGCAACAGTTGGAACATGTCATGAGCGGGGTGTGAGGAGTCTTTTAAGATGTTTTCGGCTTTCTTGAGGCAGTGAGAGCTGTGCAGTTCATCCAGAGAGGGTAAAGTGCAGCCCATGATCTCCTGGGCAGTCTTTACCATCCAGTATCCAATAACAATTACAATTTCTGTTTACACAATAAAGTTGTTTGGTTTCTGACTTTGAATTTTTGTCTCTCGTTTAGGCCTTGGAAGCTTTTGGGTTTTCGTATCTTTGGACCTGTTCGTTTTCTTTTTGTTTGTTTTGTCACGTGCACCTCCCAGTCTTATCTCAAAAGTTCCTATCCACAACAATATGAACCGCTTGTGGTCACAGCCATAACAGCCATTTGGACCTTCTAGATTAAAGACTCATGGAAGGTCATGTATAACAGAGGCATTAGGTGTCACCGGAGGGTTTACAAATAAAAGTGCCTGAAAAAAAGGGCTGGGTGACCTGTGGGTTAGGTTGGGTGGACAGCAGCTACATGAAACAGGTCTCACTACATGTTCGCAGATTTTACTTTAAAAAAAAAAAAATCTAAAAACTACAACTTCAGCTCTGTTTTCAAAAACTCACAACAAAATTTTATTTTAACAAATTTCATCTGACAGACTTTTCCAAATGTTAATTTGGAACACACGCTGAAGCCCCAATCATTGGACCTTTTCTGCCACCTGTATAGATCCGTAAGAAGCCATAATATTGTATTTGGACGTATAGATTGACAATTTGCACAAGTTAAATACATTCTGCCTCTCTTTCATTTTTTTCTCCCAAATATTTAAATCCACCACAGATTACTGAATAAAACACGGAAGAACAGTGAACACGTACACTAGGACCAAGATCATATTTAAATATTCCAAGTTTTTTTTTTTGCCTATTTATTTCATAACCATCCAGAACTGTACTTTATTACACTGCTGTTAGACATCTGCCATTAGGTCCGCTTACATTAGACCAGTAGACCATTTGCATAAATACAAAGAAAAGCCAAGCAAAATTACACCTTTTATTGGCTAACTAAAAATTACATGTTGCATGAAGAAGGGGCCTGAGTTGCCTCGAAAGCTTGCATATTGTAATCTTTTTAGTTAGCCAATAAAAAGTGTCATTTTGCTTGGCTTTTTCTCTACATTCATAATGGCTAACATGGTACAACACCCTAGTACTGTAAATACAAAGGTAACTCCACTAAAATAGCTGATATTGGAGGTGCCTTCATAGCACCATTACATATTTTTAAAACAAGGGATTTGAAACAAAGCTGAGACACATACAAAACATTTTAATCAATTACAGTGTTAATTAACGCAGCGTACCACTCACTCCCAGCGAAACAACCGAGAACTTTTAAGAGCTTTCTAACGCTTCTCTGGAATTTTTACTTACATGTTCATACCGTGTTAGTTCCCCCCCCCCCCCCCCCCCCTTTCCACGTTCCTAATAATTTTTATCACTGATTCTTGTTTAAGAGGTTCATCATACAGCCTCAGATGTTTGAAAGGAGTAGTAAATCTTTTAGAGTCCACCAAGCTGGACCACAGAGGCTGCCTCTCCTCTCACACACTGCTCAATAGAGACGTCGGCGCAGTTTCAGTGACGTCATGCGGCACGCGCCACAGATAGCTGCTCACAGAGGCCGCACTTCCCGCCACTAACGCGGCCGCCATAATGGTACAGTCAAATCCGTGTGTACAGTAACAGATGGGTATGAAGACGTGCCGACTTCTGATATTAAAATGATTAATTATAACATTATTGTTTCTTAACCGATTTTCACTAAATTTGTTTTGTTATAAGTGCTAGATATATCTGCATATGTATAGCCAGATCTCTAATTTAAGTGGCGTATTACTTGTAAAATATTTGTTATTAATAATTGCAAGAAGTTGTAACGGTAAGAGCAGGAATACATAAATAATAAATAAATATCTAATATGTTGAGTTTCTCAAAAGAAATGTACAAATAATAATGTGACATCTTTTCAGCATACAGAACCGGTAGATCTAAAGCATAGTACACATAACACAAACACCATTATTGCTTATAATAATAATAATAAATTATTATAGTAATAATACAAAGCTAGCCTCAGGTCACGAAACAAATAAATTCCCTCATTAACTAAAATACATGTTGCTTAACAGAAAAGCTTGTTTCCCTCATGTTGGAAATAATCTTTATTCAACTGTAAAAATGTTCTGTACAGCACAATGGAAATAGTCTGCTTTGCATTTTTCTGGTGCTGTCCTAATTTTATCCATCCATCCATCCATTTTCCAACCCGCTGAATCCGAACACAGGGCCACGGAGGTCCGCTGGAGCCAATCCCAGCCAACACAGGGCACAAGGCAGGGAACCAATCCCGGGCAGGGTGCCAACCCACCGCAGGACACACACAAACACACCCACACACCAAGCACACACTAGGGCCAATTTAGAATCACCAATCCACCTAACCTGCATATCTTTGGACCGTGGGAGGAAACCCACGCAGACACAGGGAGAACATGCAAACTCCACGCAGGGTGGACCCGGGAAGCGAACCCAGGTCTCCTAACTGCGAGGCAGCAGCGCTACCACTGTGCCACCGTGCCGCCCGTCCTAATTTTATGCAAGTTTCATTTCTTTTTTTGTTTATTTATTTCTTCATTCCATGACGTGGCTGACTAGCTTTGTATATTATTATTATTGTTGTTGATGATGATGTTGTTGTTTCTTTGCCTGATATTTGAATGGATTTCCCTTTCCATGTTGTGTCTTGATGTTCGTGACTGTATTCTGCCCGGCTGGTTGATCATTTACGATGATAAGCCTAAAGTCAAACTTCATGAAACATTATTAAGGAACTGGACACATCTTATACATGCTCTGTGTCCTCTTCTTCTTCTTCTTCTTTCAGCTGTTCCTGTTAGGGGCCGCCACAGCGGTTCATCTTCTTTCGTATTTTTCTGTCCTCCTCATCTTGCTCTGTTACAACCCATCACCTGCATGTCCTCTCTCACCACATCCATAAACCTTCTCTTAGGCCTTCCTCTTGTCCTCTTCCCTGGCAGCTCTATCCTTAACATCCTTCTCCCAATATACCCCAGCATCTCTCCTCTGCACATGTCCAAACCAACACAATCTCGCCTCTCTGACTTTGTCTCCCAACCGTCCAACCTGAGCTGACCCTCTAATGCCCTCATTTCTAATTCTGTCCATCCTCGTCACACCCAATGCAAATCTTAACATCTTTCACTCTGCCACCTCCAGCTCTGTCTCCTGCTTTCTGGTCAGTGCCATCGTCTCCAGCCCATATAACATAGTTGGTCTAACTACCATCCTGTAAACCTTCTCTTTCACTCTTACCGATACCCGTCTGTCACAAATCACTCCTGACACTCTTCTCCACCCATTCCACCCTGCCTGCACTCTCTTCAAAGTTTTTTTTTTTGCCTATTCATTTCATAACCATCCAAAACTGACTTTATTACGCTGCTGTTACCAGACATTTGCCATTATGTCCGCTTACATAAGACCTGGGGGTATTTTTCGTACGTGGATTACTTGTTTAGCTGGATGTAATTGTTGACGATTTGGCCTGATCCTGGATCTGTCGGTTTTTTGAAATTCTTGCTGGATGTGTTGTCATAGCAGCACATCCTAATCCTCCAACCTGCTCGGGGCAGGTTTGTTCTACGTAAACAAGGATTAGTTCACACACTTAATGTGTCCGTGCATGGAATTCATTCAGTCATGGCTTCGCTTTTACGAATGAGCGACCAATTGATATCGGTATGCAAATTATAAGAAGAGAATTTCATATAGAGAAGGGCTTGCGTGATCGGCAAGATCCTTTATTGCTCCCGGAGGAAATTCTTTTCGAAAGATATCGCTTTAGTCGAGGGGGAATATTGTACCTCAAAAATTCATTAGCACCTTATATTCGAAGTCAAACTCCGTGAAGTCGGGCTCTCACAACCACACAGACAGTATGCATTGCTTTGAGGTTTTTTGCAAGCGGCACTTTTTTTTTATATACTTTAGGCAATGCAGAGCATTTATCTAAAAGTGCAGTTTGTCAGGCAATTCGTAAAGTCTGTTTGGCTCTGAAATATTTCCTTCGGGTTTTCATAGTGTTTCCTGGACACCTCCATGTACAGACAATAAAAGAGGCGTTTCATACCATTGCATGTAGGTAATACACAGGTAAGAACACCCACAGTTCCATAAAGAATCTCACACTCAGCCTAACATTCTCATTACCCAGGGTTTCCAAATGTGGTTGGGGTACATGGGACTGATCAGAGTGGAATTTGATCAAACATTATTTAGAAAATGTACCTCTCCTCCTGATGAATAATCAGACACAGTGTCTTCATCAAATATTTGACCTTTGTCAATCTCGTTGGTCAGACACAGGTTCTAGGGATATGACATTCCCTGCAACTGACCCAACAAAAAAAAAAAAGATGGCTATATGGAACATACCTATGGCACACATGGAGGACAACTATATGCAATGATCATCCTTTACCTGAAATGAAGTGACCACTGCATCCTGCCACTGGTTCTGAGGAGGAGCTTCCCCGTGGAATGCCCTCAGAAACAGGGCGATGGGCATTTTGCTGGAGAGTCAACTCTTCGTCAGGGGTTAGGTCTGGACCGCTTGGACCTCCACCTGTGTTTTGCTTGTCTGCCTTCTTATTAGCTTTAAAATTAATGTTCTTTACATTATATATGATTCTTTATGTCAACAATTCTTTAAATAGTTATTCACCAATATTTACCAGTTTGAAGTATATTCTTGTACTTCACTTTAACCTGTTCCCATGTTCTCCTTGTGCTCACGTCTGATCTGGAATTATGACATATTAAATAATAATTACTCTGACACATAGGAAATGAAACGCTGCTTTCAGTAAGTACAAATCACACGCATTTAATTTGTCGGCCACTTTTTGCCAGCCGTCTTTTCTGGTTTGGGCTGCTTTTGCAGTGCTACCCCTTATGTATATTAAATCTTGAAATTCTTCATGTCCTTCGAATAAAAGGTCTTGGTCCGCTTGTGTAAAAAAAAAAAACGCCCGTTCTTTCATCATTTTGTTACAGCCTATCAAAGACTTGCTGATCATGTTTTCTAGACTCGATATATATGGGCTTTTCAATCAGCGCGGGCGCGCGCATTCATCTCAGATGATTAGATCCAGCTAGACTAATCTACTACACCGCTGCATTTGAAAAACCGACTTATCCCGGATGAGTTTCACCGGCATTAACTTATCTAAGACGAGGCATCTGATCTCGGATGATTTAAGCGACGTACGGAAAATACCCCCCAATAGGCCATTTGCGTAAATACAAAGATTAACTCTACTAATATAGCTGATATTGGAGGTGCATTCATAGCACCATTACATATTCTTAAAGCAAGGGATTTGAAACGACGCTGAAACACATACAAAATATTATAATCAATTACTGTACAGTCTTAATTAACACAACGTACAACTCACCCCCAGCTAAACAACCGAGAACTTTAAGAGCTTTCTAACGCTTCTCTAGAATTTTACTCACATGTTCCTTCCGTGTTAGTTTTTTTCCCCTTCCACGTTCCAAAGAATTTTTATCACCTATTCTTGTTTAAGATGTTCACCATACAGCCTCAGAGGTTTGGAAGGAGTAGTGAATCTTTCGGAGTCCGCCACACTTGACAACAGAAGCTGCCTCTCCTCACACGCACTGCTCAGTGGAGACGACGGCGCGGTTTAAGTGACGTTATAGTCGTCCTACTTGTCTCTTTGCACAAAGCTGTCACGTGCCTGTGATGCGGCTTTGTTACGTCATTAAGAGCGACGGCGCTGAAGTCACGGTGCCGCCTGACACGGGCAGAGGGGTTGCTGTCAAGTGAGGTAGGCAGGCGGATGGACGGACGGACGGACGAGTTTACAAGGAATCCCCGAGAGACAGACAGAGGGTAAGTGTTTGGGGGAGTGAGGGATGACACTTTATGGACGTGTGAGGTTTCATTCGCTCCGCTCGCACTTACTCCACGCGACTTGGGTGAGAGGCGAGCAGCGCGTTCGTGTCCGTCTGCCCATTACTGGGGTTTGCTCGAGTGAATGCCCCCTTGTGTTTGCTGTTTATTGGTATCTGCGATTCACTTGACTTTATCGAGTTTCATTTCTTTCTCGACAAACCATGAAAAATAAGACACGTCCCCCAAAAAAAAAAACATTTTATGAGTTATTATTTTAATTATTTTCAATTCAGCACCCAAAGTACAGTATATACATTTGTTTTTATGTGGGCTCTTCATGATGATCGATTATTTGTTACTCATAGAAAAATTGTGAATCTTGAACACGAATCTCCATGGAAGGCTTCCACGTCAAGGTCGCAATACTGGGAGGGGCTGGTATTTAATAAAATTGTATTGCGGTATTAAAACCGTAAGCAACTCATTTTTCATGTGTTTGTGTACAGTGTTTACTTTCATAAAATTACAGTGACCAGATTTTTCTGGGGGCAACCTGGGACACCAGGCGGGGGGTCTGGGGGGCAGAGTCCCCCACAAGCCAGATAGACTTTAATAATGGAAATCCCTATTTTCGTGTTTCCTGCATCTTATTCTGTACAAGTTTCTTCCATTTGAAACAATCGTATTATTAAACCACAAACATATACCCATTTTCAAAGTAGGGTTCTATACCATTGTATGCTATTTTTCGTGAAATTACAGGCTAGATCTTGCCAAAAACAGTTCGTGAAAATTGACTGAAAGACACGCTTTCCTGAAGAGCAAATAACAAACTCATTAGTGTACATTATATAGTATAGTGTATGTTATGGACGTACCGAACCCTTACGTTGTTAATCAGGAATCGCAGTGAAAGTAGAGAAGTGCCAGAAATGTTTTGTGAATAATTTATTAATACTTTCTGAAACTGAACATGACACTTTTTCAGTGTTTATAAAAGTAGAGAAAAGCCAAGCAAAATAACAACAACAACAACATTTATTTATATAGCACATTTTCATACAAAAAGTAGCTCAAAGTGCTTTACATAATGAAGAAAAGAAGAATAAAAGACAAATAAGAAATTAAAATAAGACAACCTTAGTTAACATAAGAAGGAGTAAGGTCCGATGGCCAGGGTGGACAGAAAAAACAAAAAAAAACTCCAGAAGGCTGGAGAAAAAAATAAAATCTGTAGGGGTTCCAGGCCACGAGACCGCCCAGTCCCCTTTGGGCACCTTTTATTGGCTAACTAAAAATGTTATAAAAGAAAAACAGTTTATAAAAGAAAAACAGCTTTTCAATGAGTAACTTTCATAATCATGAAACACTAATATTTCTGAGATGAGTGGATAGCTCTCAGGACATCAGGATTTTGTAATAACGGGTCATAAAACTTGTCACATGAATCACTGAAATTGCATTTCACAACCAGCATATGTTTCAATGTGTGGAGTTTAAGTTGTGATTTTTCTGGTGTCCACATGTTGTTAAGCAGAGAAAAGACTCTTTCAGTGGGAGCATTTGTCCCTGGAAGACATAATGCAAATTCTGCCATGAGTTTCACATTATCACATGGAACATAATGGTTGACAAAGTGCTGAAAGACTTCCATCCATCATTTCTCTATTGGTAATTCTGCTGTACCCCATTCATTAACTTTTTCTGCAGTGACATATCTTTGGATATTGGATATCTCATCAAACAGTTCATTGTCATTCATCTTGTCAGGAAATATGTCATTCACAAAACCAATGCACTTTTGAACATCTTCCCATGAGAGTTGTGATCTCAAAAGCACCCAATCAAAAATATCTATCCCTTGAAATTGATTGCACCAGCGGTCCAAGTAATTTGCACTGGTTTCATAAAATTCAATCATTTGTGAAGAGAGCTTCTTCGTATCAATCTCATTCTCTAACTCCTTCAACTTCCTTTGAACTGTAATGGGAATGAACTTCTTTCTTGCTCTTTCCCGGCATTTTTCATTAAGGTCTTTCAAAGATCTGTACACTTCAACACATGTTGCAGTTTGATTTTCAATTTGCAGAACAGTTGCTTGAAATGATGCTGCCTGATTTTGTAAAAAATATAACCACAGTTCTGCAGATGGATCTTTAAAAAAAAAAAAACCTTGCAGCAAGACAGGGCATTTGTCTAATGAGACAAAGTAGGATTTCAGCCCAGTATATATTTTTATAATCCTTTCTGTAGCTGGCATCATATTTAGCCATCTCATTTTGCTGTAGCTTAATAACTTCTGATAGACTTTCTGAAACAAAATCACAGAATTCTTGTAAGGCAGCAACTCGAACGGTGTATATGTAAAAGTACATATATATCTTATGAACAACTGTTTCAATATCTATAGGGAGACACTCCGCTGCTGATTGAAAATATGTGCTGCACATCCAAGGCCAAGGACTTTATGACTGAGTGTTTCATTCAGTTTGCAATATATATTGTTTTTTTCCCTTTCTCTCTGCACCACCAAAATTTGTATTGGCATTATTGGCACAGAAAGCGACAAGTTTGTGTGACAGCTGATGTGATTCCAGTGTTTCCGTAATATATTGGTGCTGTAGATCAGATGTTTCTCCAGGTAAATCTTTAAATTCAAGCATTTTTATTTGAATTCCTGTTGATGGCAAAAAATAGCGAACAAGTGTGGGAAACAATTTCACCTCCTTATGATTGGATGCATCAATGAATATGGACACAAAGTTTACATTTTCCAGCTCATCTTTCAAATGCTTCATTGCAAGAGGTGAGAAAACTTTCACAACAATTGCTTCTGTCTTTGTTCTTGCGCAAGTAAACTTTGCTTCGAACATTTTTTGGATCAGCTTAGAGGAACAGAAGCTGTGGTTGTGACTGACTGTGTGGTATGTTATAGTACCTTCCACAACAGCTAACTCCGTTTCTTTTGTTCCACAACTTGCATTTCTGAAGAACTCTAAGATGTTTTGAAGACGCACTTGCAGTTACTGCTCTTGTGTGCCTGCCTGTTCTCTAGTGGTTAGAAATATCTGTTGCACCATTATGTACCACAGAAAATTCTGCACTACATATGATGCACCGTACGTCTGATTCACTGTTTGTGAGTTTTATGAAAGGATATTTTGTCTGTAGAGTCTCATTAAATTTACAGTTTCTTTTTACTATCATGCACGGTGTCAGTCACAGATAAAAAGTAAGAAAAGACTTAGAAGATAGGAACACAAGTTAAAAACAAAATAGTTGAACAGTTTCAGTTCATTACGTCTATGAACTGAACTGTACATAATGTAGCCGTAGGTCAGTTACACTTGCAGGATAAACATGCTTCATTCACAATATTGCATCCCACGTACATGTGCTACTGCTAGTGCATGTCCCGACTTCAAAAGAAGAAACCGCAAACCAAATTCCACAGAGGCAAGGGAAGAAGCAATGTCACTCTGCACTCTAAACTAAAGGAAAACAAAGTAAAATGCAGCTGTAAGTGTAAGGAACAGGCAAGCATCCGCAAATGTTGTTGTGACTTGTGTCAAATATTCATTCATTATTAATATATAAATTAATATTATCAGATTCACAACTATGACGAAATTTACAGAGAGAGTCTGCAGGCTTGAGACTATACAGTAAAGTGTGTACAGCAGTACTTACTTAAAGAATAAAGAACTAAAATTAAAGTTAAAAAAAAAAACTTTGTCAGCACCTTCAATTTTGTCATACAAAATAAATTGGCAAGTTTAACTCTTTTAAGTTTAAGCTTTAACTTCAGTGAAAACGGCTCACCTCGAACGCCGTATTGACGAGTGAATGAATGAATCAGGCATCAGCTTTTATATCAGGCTCAGAGCAGGAATAATAAGATAATTCCTGGCTCAGAGCGCAGTATAGCCAAAACGTGTCGTATCACAAGGTACGGCCGATACCATCCAGCGATGCTTCCGCCTTCTCGCCTTCCGTGCGTTTCCATACTGCAAACAATGGCCACCAGCAGGTGTCCGACTCAGAAGAAGGTCGACTATCCGTCTGACGTCACGATGGGTAGAAAGTATGATTTGCAATCAGAAAGGCTGAATGGGGTCTGGGCCTCCATGGAAAAGTACGCATTTTATCGGAAAACGCCACAGGCCGGGACATTTCCTGATCTTTCGGGGACGCCGGGATGGGTGATCCAAAAATAGGGACTGTCCCGGGTAAACCGGGACGTCTGGTCACTGTAATAAAATGGAATCGGTGAGCGTGAAACTCTGTTCGGAGTTGTTGAAAAACCGAGCTCAAGTTCTGTTTTAGAGATTTTAAAGTGAAGTGTGCAAGTATTAACACTTGTATCGTTTAACTGCCGACCTGCATCTCTAAGCCTCCTTTTACTGGACAGTTTGATTTGTAAGCCCCCCCGCAGAGGCTCAGTGTCTCTCTTATATGTGACTCTCCAGGAGTTTTCAAGCTGCGAGGTCAGAATGGCTGTTACAGCTACGAGCAGAATCAGTTCGTGTTAGCAAAGAATTTGGATTAAGGGATGCTTTTTGTTTAAATCTCAGAGGTAGAATTCCAGCTTCTCCTGATGTCTGCCATCATTGTATCTTTACCATTTGCGGCTGTGATTTAATTTTACTAACCAAATCATTTTTGCTTCCTTAAAAAATATCTGTAAAACACCTTTTAGTCGTACTTAATGTTAATAATGGTATGTAAAGTAAAGACTGGTTGTTGTCACACCCTATAGTGGCCTTTATGTTCCAGACTAATGCACCTATCTTTTACTCTTCACACTGTCTAAAATGTTGCTGTTATCACTCTATCATGATCATTCTATGCTCTTGCTGTTCTACAGTATTGCACATTTGCTTGCTTTATCGCCTTTACTATATTACATGTATTGCCCACTTAAAATTGAATTGTATAAGGACTATGCTACCTACAATTGGACTTTATGGCAGAAAAGTTATGTCGCTATGTTATTAACCGTGATCACAGTTGGATATTATATCATGGTATTATCTACAATATGTGTACAGTACGTACTTATCAGACAGAATTTAGCTTCAGTGCTTCTGTTTGCTCTGTTTCATAGGTTAACAGTGGGTACTTCTGCTTTCATGTTAATTTTCATAAGAACCATTTTAATCAACTGAAAGAATTCCAAAAATGTTTTATTCTGCTGAATAATTAAATAAGAACTGAACACAAACTAAATATTTAGTGGCCATTTCTAGGACATGTTTACTGCTTAGACTATACTGCAAATGGTGGTAAAAATTAAATTATTCACTAAAAAAAGAAACTTAACCTCTAATAGGGCAGATTTGATAAAATCTCTTTCAGTCCGTAATCAGACAGGAGGAAGCCTGTCCATTGTATCTTTTATTTACTCTAAAGCAAATGCTGCAGAGGGAGCATTCATCACAGCGTTCTGTTATAGAATGATCAACAAAAAAGTAAGGGCACAGGTCTGTTTTATAAATGCCTTAATTTACGTAATACAGCTGAATTAATGCATACATCTATTCTGATTGGTTCGCCGGTTTGCCCAAATGACTGCCTGATCATATAAGAGTCTTTTCCATCACACTTTTGTTGTTCTCGTATCTCTTAGACTGAACTGTTATCTTCGAAACCTCTGTGTATGTGACGACTGTCCAGTCTTGTTGTTTGCAGGACACCTAGTGATCTCTTAATCATCTCCTGGCGTTTTTTGTGTATGACATCAACCTTCCTCCCAGTACATTTATTTAACCCTTTCAGTAGCTGTCTTCATGACATTGCTAAAACAAATGCTTATATGTTTCAATGGGCACTGCTGACCAACTTACTTAACTATTGTTAGATCTTCTCGTGTAAAACGTGAAACAAAATTGACAGTAAAAAAAAAAAATGACTCGGAGTAGTGCTGGGCGGTATAACCAAAATTCTATATCACGGTATTTTTCAAAATTATATTCGTTTCATGGTATTCAAACTGTGTATTTTTTCCATGCGTGAGTGGATGTTAAACCACATTTTCCACTGCAATTACTGCAGTAGACTGGCTAAGAATAACCTATTCCACTGTCATGAGAATTGTACATTGTACAAAAAAATATTTTAATGTGCACACAAGTATTAATACAGGTTTGCATGGCCCCATAAAGTGATAGTTTTCAAGGGGGTGGCACTAATGAAGAGAAGGAATCATAATGCATGACAGATGCAGTCAAAATATAGAACCTTTTTATTGAAATTATTATTTGCAAACAACTTAAACTATAATTTTGACAACATACAGTAATCCCTCCTCCATCGTGGGGGTTGCGTTCCAGAGCCACCCGCGAAATAAGAAAATCCACGAAGTAGAAACCATATGTTTATATGGTTATTTTTATATTGTCATGCTTGGGTCACAGATTTGCGCAGAAACACAGGAGGTTGTAGAGAGACAGGAACGTTATTCAAACACTGCAAACAAACATTTGTCTCTTTTTCAAAAGTTTAAACTGTGCTCCATGACAAGACAGAGATGACAGTTCTGTCTCACAATTAAAAGAATGCAAACAGATCTTCCTCTACAAAGTAGTGTGCGTCAGGAGCACAAAATGTCAGAGAGAAAAGCAAACAAATCAATAGTGCTGTTTGGCTTTTAAGTATGCGAAGCACCGCGGCACAAAGCTGTTGAAGGCGGCAGCTCACATCCCCTCCGTCAGGAGCAGAGAGAGAGAGAGAGAGAGAAAGAAAAACAAACATCAAAAATCAATACGTGCCCTTCGAGCTTTTAAGTATGCGAAGCACCGTGCAGCATGTCCTTCAGGAAGCAGCTGCACAGAAGGTAGCAACGTGAAGATAATCTTTCAGCATTTTTAGACGAGCGTCCATATTGTCTAGGTGTGCGAACAGCCCCCCTGCTCAATCCCCCTACGTCAGGATCAGAGAAAGTCAGCGCAAGAGAGAGAGAGAGAGAAAAGTAAGTTGGGTAGCTTCTCAGCCATCTGCCAATGGTGTCCCTTGTATGAAATCAACTGGGCAAACCAACTGAGGAAGCATGTACCAGAAATTAAAAGACCCATTGTCCGCAGAAATCCGCGGACCAGCAAAAAATCTGCTATCTATATTTAAATATGCTTACATATAAAATCCGCGATAGAGTGAAGCCGCGAAAGGTGAAGCGCGATATAGCGAGGGATTACTGTAATTTCAACCATCCAAAGAGACATTTAGACTTAATAAAATATCCAGAGGTGCTTGTTAAAAGTTGTATTTCACTGAACATGTCTTAGTAAAGGAATAAAAAATAAATATTTTTTGTAAACCAACTACACTTTCTGTTAATGTTAACAATCTCTGTCCACTGACACGTTAGCTATATGGATTGTAATGGCGTTTATTATCTTGATCCACCGCTTGCTTTTTTTGTCGTAGGCAGTAGCTCTAGCAAACGCGTCTACAAGTGACGTCTGACTCGAGTGTCCTCTGACTTTTTCAGTTTTACCCTGAGGACGTGGAGGGGGCCAATCTTAGTTCAATACATTCATGGTACTCCAAGGCATGTTTGAGGCTAAGGTGGTGCAGCAAATTGCTTGGGTTGACAACTTTAGGATGACCACATTTGCAGTAAATAGTTGTTAGGTACACATCCGACCTTTTAAAACCAAAGTATCTCCAGACAACAGACACAGCTCCTTTTTTCGGCAAACGTTCTTCTGTGTCATCATGTTCAACTTTATCGTCTGCTACAGCTTCAGTTTCGGAATGTTCTCTGTCCATTTTCACTGCGCGATACCTCCACTAACGCATGTACTCCGTTGCATGTGTGTTTAGCGGTGTGGCAGTGAAAAAGGTCCCCCCTTAAACAGTTTCCCACTGTGCCACGTTCCAGACATTGTTTAGGCAATTTAAACCGATGTTGCGGCATAAGAAAAATCCATATCATAACAAAAATAAAAAACGGTTTTCGGTTTGAACTGGTATACCGCCCAGCACTAACTCGGAGAGATTTTTTCCCTAGTTTCATTTGGTCCCCCGGTGATTTAAGGACATGCAAGCTTAACAAGACTTTTTAATATTACTTTTCAAGACGACTTTGTGATCAAAAGAACATGTCCGTCTGCATTGCGTGAATCCTGCCTCAGCAGGGGCTATCAAACCAAGCCCTACAATCCAGGCCTACTAAAAGAAAGCTTTCACACTTGTCATTCTGCTAAAGCAAATTGAATTTGAGGGCATAGATTTAAATTTTCAACATCCTCCATCTACAGAAATCTATGTTGGTGGGCATTTTTTTTAATTGAAGTGTCTTCATTAGTTGTGTACCAAAGAAGGCTTCTTCAATTCCATTATTAAGGTTGGTAGCATTTCAACATTAATGGATCACAAGATGTGAAAAAAATGTTAACCGTTGCCTACGTACAACTTGACTTCTTCCTAAAGTTTTTTCCTGCTTTTTAATGAGATGTCGAGCAAAATGACAAGATTACAACTCGCCTGAAGTAGGGGCCTGAGTTTCCTCTGTAGCTTGCATATTGTAATCTTTCTAGTTAGCCAATAAAACGGTCATTTTGCTTGACTTCTCACTACATCCATGATGGCTCGCAACAGTACAACACCCTAGTACTCCTACTCATTAGAAACTCTGTGATAAGCCGCCTTTCGCTGGATGCCCTAAAATGTGCTTATTTTGCTTAATTGTTAATCCAGGGCTACCTAACTATCATTATAAAAGACTGCAAGCGTGCATTAAATCCCATCACAGGTTTATTTTCTGTTGGCAGCACTCTGTCCTGACAACATCTGAATTATTGCCATTGGTTTCTAGTTCTCTCTTTTCCTAATTTTTCACATGTCACATTATTTCAATTGTTTAATGTTTGCCTATGTGAGCATTCTGCAGAGTGTTTTAATAGATCGCTGCATATATGAGTTTGAAGCTGTACTCTCAAAAACTGATAAAGCTTTAACTGTTGATGGAAAACAAAGTAATGTTGTGTCATCATGTCATACAGCAATAAAATAATGTCACAACGTAAAATGCAGATTTTAACATTAATTACACAAAGTACTACTGCCATCCAGTTCTCTCATTCACAATTATTATTGTTACATGCATTTTCTGCAATACACACACAAGCTCATATGAATTCAATTGCTGAATACATACACCATCAGTTTTAGGACCTGTAGGCCATATCCTTCTTCATTACATGTGAACATCTTTGTTTTGTTTGTTATGAGGATTTGTTTGCCTCTGCCACCCTGTATTCACTTTCTGTTTCCGTCTCCGTAGTTATGATGGCATACGCCGCATTGTCTTAGACGAACACCCACTGCCTACCATTGTGTGTGTCACTTTTGTGACAAGTAATAAAGGTGGCTTCCTGATGTGCTAAACTACACTAAAAATGATACGTAATAATGACCAATTTCTACCGGTGTTTTGTTTCTAGTGCTACCTCACTAGAGCCTGGGGATGCTCAACTCCAAACACAGACTGATATTACAGGTTCCTATTATTGCAAAGAACTGGAAACAGTTTAAAATGTTATAACCTACCATGTAATTGAAATTTAGACTTATAAAAAAAAATAGTAAAAAAAAAGTGATCAAAAAGTAGTGTCAAAATACAGACAACTTTTACACAAGTTATTTTACTTGTAATTGTTTATGAATTAAAAAGTCAAAACAAAGAAATCCACAGGTTTAAAAAACCTGAAGACCTCCACCCCAAACCAATGTTCATATAATAAAGGTTCAAAAGAAAGTGACTCAGATTAAATTAAAAACTCTTAACTACCACCATCCCCCTTACTGATCAGCTACCCTTAAATCAAATAAATATTTAAAACTGAAGGAAACAATGACCAACATCAGCCAATGTAAAGAATCAAAAGATAAAGCGTTCCTCTCCATTAATGAGGTTGTGAATGAATTATTGAGTTGGGCTAAGATTTGAATTAAACCTCCAAGTGCCACCTGTCACAGAGCAGCTATACTAAAATCAAAAAAACTGTTCAAACTAAAGGAGACAACGGTCGACATCAGCTACCGCAAGGAATAAATGAAAAAATAAAACCATGTGCCCCCCACTATTAGTGAGCTTGTGAATTTCTCAAGTTGGGCTAAGATTTACCACTCCAGTGTTCACCAGAAAGGTCACAGCACCAGGTTTAAACAGCAATTGACACGACATAAAATCCAAAAAAAATCGAACCCAAATCGTAAAATCTATTTAAATACCATTACCGGCTCAGTCACTTCACCTGCCTGTCTCGGTCGATACACACGGTGTCTACAACACAGAATGGCAATCACCTCATGAGAAGCACACTGCCTCTCATGCTAAATGCGACCCTCTTAAAAACCTCTCATCTTAACGATTTCACCTGCGACCAAACTGTTCAATGAACCAGCAGACCAGCACTGCCTCCCTCTCTACAAACCGGCTCTTCAAAAGCTGTACCCAAAACAAACTCGAATCACATGTGGCAGTAAAGCTGTTTACGTTACCCAAAAGTCCAGTGGGAGGATGACGAGGGTGTGACCGTCGTGTCTCGGCTGACCATGGAGTTATGCTTTTTAAAGGTGATGTAGAAACCTTAACAACATTTAAGGATCTGCAGGAGAGATTGGGACAGCTTAGCTATTAGCTAAACAAGTGGGCTTAGTGGACTCCTTTCTTTGTCAGACCTTTTATGTTCTTACAGTATGTTGTGTTTTTGCGTTTTTATTATTAGTATATTTTTATTTTGCTATGTGATTTATGCATTCATGAATTGTTTTCATTGTTTATTTAACCACTTTAGTGTTACATTTTTTTTGTGGAAAAACTTCTGAATAATAATGAATAATAATTTTAATAAAAGTAATGGTGATACTGTATATATTGTCAAAATGTGTTATTTGTGTTCTTTATCTTGAAGCACAGTGAAATACACAATCCAACATCACAGTCGGGACAATAGTAGTGCGATTCCTTGCCGATTATTCTTTCCAGACTGATCAGCTTTTGAACAGCACACCTCACAATTGCGATTTTACACAAGTGTCACTTTGTTGGTGATCCGAGTGGATGGACCAGGCCAAGGGGTTGCCTATGTAACACCTGGCAGTGGCAGATAGAGGGTCATTTTCCAGAGGGTGGGACTGGACTGCGTGTCTGCCTGGGGGGTTGCCAACCGGGATCCCGAATTGTTTCATCATGTACTGGGTGCTGCAACACACTATACCAGTGCATGCTCCCCAACTTGACTTCACTTGTCACTTTTGGATTCATCAGAATCGCTTTTGATTCCACGGTCCGTTTCAATCCCACTGCCTAAAAACAGATTCACTTTGTCGTCACTGCTCATATCACTGGCAAGAGTGTGCAACATTTGAGCTGCTGAAAGACGTTTCTTACGAGATGCCAGTATGAGGCCAGGAGAAGACGTGCAGACCGCTACCTGGGTAACACTCAGGCCTGTCACTTACATAAGACAAGCTTATACCATTATATGAACAACGCTCTGCTCTAACGCTGTTGGCACTTTTACAGCCTGAGTAATCCTCTGTTCAAAACTTATGCAAGACACATCTGTACAGTTGCCCTAGTGACGCTCGGGGCTAATGCTAAGAAGGTTAAATTAAAGTACATGTTGATTGCTGTGTAGGAGGAAAACGCAATTCTTCTTCCCTGTTACTCTATGATACAGCAGAGTTTACTTGTGCACTGGACACAAACATACACACTGCTAGGGTTACTAAGTGTTAAGTCTTTAGTGTTTTATTGTATGCAGAAATTCTTGGTGGAGTGCTCTATAGGTGATTAGGAGTAGTTTAGTGGATTTTGGGGAAACTGGTGGGGGGACTTTGGTTTTGCTGGGAACACTTTAATCTTTTCTCCTTGATGGCAATGGCATGGAAGCTTCCTCTATCTGATGCTTTCAGGAGCAGCTTGTATTGGGGTAACGGAGGATAGCTGTGCTTTGTTTCCATAGAAATGTTAAACTAATATTTTAATCAAATCCAGTCAACTTCTTTACGTCACTTTTAAACATTTGTGTCCATCCCCACCATGACGGCACATTGAAGGATGTCTCCAAGTTGAGTCAGTCAGCTGTTTACTTCAGTATCAGGGACGTTCACAGTTCAGAAGAACAAAGCACTTTAAAACATATAATGGGATCAAAGGGTTTTTATAAAATCTGTTACTACAATCAAATATTATGATTGGCCCAGCAGATAACAGGGTGATTGGTGGCTTTGTTTATGATTGTCTAGTAACTAAAACCAAAGATCTTTGTGTAACCGAATGTCAAAAATAGAAGGTAAGCATCAGTAATTACACATGATAGTGTACGATAGCAAACCTAATATTTAATATTTCACTTTCTCATCTTCTCCTGTAGGAAGACATATTGTTCTGGCACAGATAAGTTCCTCATTCCTCTCCCCCTTCCTGCTTTTTTTTTAAATTTTATTTATTTATTTTGGGCAGAGTGGTGGCTCCGAGGCTAGGGATCTGCACTGGTAGTCAGAAGATTGCCGGATCGAGTCCCGTAAATGCCAGAAGTGACTCTACTTTGTTGGGCCCTTAACCTGCTGTTGCTCTGTCCTGGGTATGACGTTAATCTGCATCCAGCCCTGTATGTAGGTTGTCCAACCTGCTGGGACAAACCTGGGGGTCAGTGGCAGAATTTGCGCTCCAGCCACCATAAAAAAAACCTCCCAGTGTTCCACTCCATCTGAACTGGTGTGGTGCTGAGGGGTCACCCATTGTGTGGCTGCACTCGGGTCCTGGGATTCTGAGTTGGTTTGTCGTGGTGGGTGCGGCAATGCACTGTATCAGCGTCTGCTCCTAACCTCCCATCCTTAGTTATTTATAAACACAATCCTGTGACCCTACTTAGATAAACATTCATCAACAGACTTCATAACACAAAGCTGGCACCCCATGAACACCGTATGTTTAGTCCAAGTAGTGAATACTGCTGACCACCAACTGTGGAAGATGGTCTTGTTCGAGTCTGTTGGACCTTCACTCCACTCCAACATTTGTTTTATGTACAATAATTTGATATGAAGAGTAGCTGTCTGCATGCTATCAGCTATCAAACATGGCATAAACCGTAACTGAGAGGGTGTTGTAAATTTAAATTCAAATGTATTTAGATGATAATAGTGCAGTTTTGATGGAATTCAATCCTATTCTTTCCACAGAGAGAGAAGCTATCGTTTACTGTAATCTCTAAATGGATGTGAAAGAGGAGACGTGTGAGGCCGACATGAAAAGCATGGAGGAAAAGATCTCATATATTAAGGAGGAGCACTGTAAATGGGAGTCTGCCCACCCTAACCAAGGTAATCTCTGCATTAAGGAAGAGGACTGTAAACTGGAGTCCGTGGACATTAAAGAAGAAGTTGAAGAGAAGTTTATCAACATTGAGACGCACAAACAAAGTGTAGAGAGTGTCCAGAAAAACGATCTTCATTACCGGTGTCAAGATGGAGCAGCGATGGGGATGGTATCTCCTCAGAGTACACACTGGTCATCTTCAGGGCTTTCTATCCATGTGAAGTTTGAATCGTTACAGTCTGACAGAAGGAGGAGCAAGGAAATATCACCATCTGTTAGAACTGTGGAAGATCAGCCACCATCTACAAGTACGTCTGGAGAGAGTAAGTATCAAATATGTGTAGATTTGAGGATTGGGGTTATGGGTTTGAAAGGGAGTGGTCTTGTGCTTTTTATGAGAATCTAAGAAATGTGGCTAAAAGGTTGAGTGTTCAAGGTGCCTTCGCCTTAATTAATGTTGCTCCTCTTCTACTATAGTTGTAAATTTGTCTAAGTGCTCTGAGCCTATCCTTGGTGTACAGAAGAACAGTTGCAGGGAAAAGACTGTGACCCCTTTGGCCGTTTATTGATTTCTGCATTAATTCCTCCAAATAGTGCGCTCTGATCTTCAGCTAAGTCACAGTAACAGACCATCACAATCCAGTAGCACACAAACAACTTGACTTCTTCTTGTCAGTTCTGAACACATTGCTTAAACATTGACAGTCTGCTGTCTGACCCCCTGTCTTTAATAACTGGTTGACCTCACTTTACCTCCCATGACCTACACTGTTTCATGTTGCTGTTGACTGTTAAAGCAGGCTGACATGGCAGGGGTACCCTCAGCCCCAATGAAGGCACTCAGAGACTTCAGACCAGACAGCAGAATTAGGCTTAATCGTATGGCACGCATACAGACTCACTTTAGATGGAACAATGGGCACCTTTTTGTTTTATCACAATTCTTATTATTTAAGCCATTATTCTTCCACCTCTGACTTCTAACATTCCACTGTTCTAGTCCTGCCTCTAATTGATTCCACTAATAATTCTTAGTTAAGTGGGCGTCGAGGCCTGCTCTGTCTGTCTTATCTATTTGATAAGGAATAGTTTTGCTTGCTACTATAATTTACAGCCAAAGAGTTCACATTCCCTCTCTAAGCGAGGGTCCCATCTTTCTCCAGCTCTCCTGCACTCCTAACCTTTGGCTTAATGAACTATTGGTGGTTTGTAGCTCATACAGAATAATAAAAAATATGTCGCCATAAGTCTTTTTAATCCTAATTCTTACATCTTAATGCTTAGTAAAATAGATTGTCTACTTTTCTCTTGTGTTTAATTCTTTTGTAATACATAGGGATTACCAGTTTTAAGAATTCAATTATCTATATGATCAGCCTTGAGTTTTAGCTCATTCTTCCTTTCCACACTTTTTCAATTCCTTGATATCTCTTGGATTCCTTGGATGATCAGCTACCTTCAGGTTAGAGTACAGAATCTCTGTTTTTGTTGAGCTCTGGGCTCTGATCGGCCATTCCAGAATACCAGTGTCCTTCTCTTTAAGCCTTCTTGTTGTTTATTTCTTCTTTTGTTTCAACTGTTTTTCATGTTGGACCTCTCTAGTACTCTACCCTGATGTTCATCTGCCGGATTTCTTTATAACTTGTTGTATTCAGACAGAAGAGCAGCTTCAGCGACAGACGCTGCTGCTGAAGAATGTGAATTTCCCATTGGGATTAATAAAGTATCTATCTATCTATCTATCTATCTATCTATCTATCTATCTATCTATCTATCTATCTATCTATCTATCTATCTATCTATCTATCTATCTATCTATCTATCTATCTATCTATCTATCTATCTATCTATCTATCTATCTATCTATCTATTCACTTTATGGCAGTAAGCTGTATGTGCTCTGAGAAAGCTCAACATGGTGCTCCCTCTACAGGGTGGGGCATAAAGATCTCCCACATTTTGAAGGGGTATCAAAAATGAACAAAGCTGTCTAAAAATAGTATATATTTCTGAAAAGTACATAAAAAGCAGTTTTTGTTTCAATGGGTTTTAAAAATCCTATTAGACAAATGGTGGCCGGCGTTGGTAATACATTGCTGAAGACGTTCCCAGAAGTTCTCCATCACTCTGCGAGTCATCTCGAGCAGAATAGCGGTGATTTCCTGTCTGATAATGTCCTTGAAACCTTCAAGAGATCAAGGGCAATGTTTGAAAACCTTTTCCTTTAGGTATCCCCTCAAAGGAAAAAGTCACATGGACTTAAAACTGGTGACCGTGCCGGCCACTCCACGTCTCCCCTTAAAGAGATCAAATGCCCAAGAAACATTTCCCTCAACACTCCGAGCAAACGTCGTGCCGTGTGAGCTGTGGCCCCGTCCTCTTGAATCCACACATGTCCTGTATCCGCATTGTCCATTAGTGTTGCACCACCTTCCTCAAAAAAGTACGGGCCGATCACATCAAAGTCATTACATTAGGAGAGTGGAGCAGTCGTCCATAGACTTCATGAGGATTATGTTAAACCCAGCAGCAAATTCTACTTGTTCACAGCTCCACTGATATGGAAGTGAGCCTCATCACTACTCTGAAGATCAGCTGCAGCGGGAACCTGTTCAAGAATTTCCACACTTAGGGCACTGCGGTTGTTGTAGTCTCTCTTACTTAATTTTTGAGCCAACATCATTTTGTAAGGATGCAGTTTTTAAATCGGCATGCGGAATCCTCCTCACTCTCCGACTTGCTATCCCCAGTGCCATGGCATGCTTATGAGTGGAACGCCTTGGCGATTGCTGAATGGATGCTCTTACTGCTTCCACATTTTCTGGCATTCTAACAGGTCCTAGGTCTGCCAGGTGATTTTTCTTTTCAAGGTGGACCCAGTTGCCCGAAGGTGAAAAACCCATAGCAAAATTGTTTTCCGATCTGGTACAGATGCATTTCGACAGAGCATGAAACATGTACAGAACATTCTCTTCGTCGCTATCACAAAATGGTTGTTCTCATAACACATTTAAACAACAACAGCCCCGATGTTCACCGGTCCAACTCATGATGGGGACTGAGAACGCTAAAGCCTAACCTACCGAATGAGACCTAAACCACCTCTCTACTACAGCCTGTACAGTTCTCTCTCAAAATGTGGGAGATCTTTATGCCCCACCCTGTACTTTGAGGTTTTGGTATTGGTGTGTAACACTTTTGGTTTTTATGCCAAAGTTCATCTTTTGTCTCTTGAATTCATTTCTCCAGTGAACATCTTTCAATGTGGAGCAACAAGGTGGCCTATTGAAAGCCTGGTATTTTAATGGTGTTTGCTTTGGTTTCCTGTGTTGTTTCTTTCCATTATCACCATTTGCTCTTCCCCTCATGGTCTTCTTTCACCTCAGCACCGTGTTCTTTGCACAATGCCCACTCCAGTACTGAATTTCCTCCATTTGTAGAAAAGCTTATCTTCTGGTGGATTGATGAACGCTCCACCCTTACAAAGTTCTTTGGCCCCCTGTTCAAAGCTTTCCACTGAGATCTTCAGATATTTCATTGTCCATGTGAACGTGTCTTTCTTGAGCAGAGGCGTAGCTAGGGTTTTCAGCGCCCAGGGGACAACTGAAGATTTCACGCCCTCTCCTGTTTGCCAAAATGCAATGGGGAAGGGAAATTTGGCGTCTCCTGGATGCTGTGCCCAGGGACAGGTGTTCCCCCCCTTGCCCCCAATACCCCCCCCCCCCCAGCCACGCCTCTGTTCTTGAAGAGCCGACTCTGTCAGTATCCAAATCCCCTCCAGTCTAATCTGTGGCTGTTTCAGCAATTTGTTGTTTGGTGTGTAATTGTGACCTAACTGAAGTGTTGTCATCAGGCGCACATGCAGCATTTTAGTGCCACCAAGTCTTTCTTGCAACTGTAATTTTAAACTCCACCCAAATTCTACTAAAATGTGTTTGCTAACCCATGTGGTTTGTACTGATGCCTGAAAAAAAGAAGAAAATGTTCTTTTGCAGTTTCTGACATAATTGCTATCTGGAGACCAATGCTGGACAACAGCAAATATCAAACACGTCCATGGAAGAAATCTTGTTTTGCGCGCGTCTCATGGTGCATATATCAAGTCATACACTCGTATGCTAACGGCATCATATGCATTTGTTTGGCAAAATATTGTTAAATACACAGCTCTGTGAAGTCAGAGTTGTGCACATACAAGAACCCCATTCAAACAGTTCCTTTCTTGGCGAAGGGATCGGTGGACTTTAGTGTCTCTGAAGCTGTCTGGTGGAAAACGAGGTTCATGTTGAATTAGTGATAATGCAGTAGCATAGTGCTGGCTCCAATGCCTTCTGATTCAAGTACAGTAAATTATGAGTTTAATGGAAGTCTGTTGATGGAATAAATATGACCGACCTGAGTAAAGAGAACAAACCATGATCCTGATTTTTGCTGCTCACAAAGATGAACTCTTTTAGGACAGATATTGAGTTTTGTTGACAGAACGGGTTGAGGGCGGATGTCGACTAAAGTAGACATTCGGGGGCAGAGGGCAAAAACAATGCTGTAAACATCAATAAAACTCACCATTTCGTTATAGTTAGGCCCTCTTTGCAAGGAGGACTATTAGACTTGTCGACATGACTCCGAATCCCTGTGTGCACGTGAGCAGCATAGAGTAAACAACGTCCAGAATGGCATCGGGCGAGAGGATGAAGAAAATGCACAACGCAAAATACTCCATGCATATTATTTACTTTTTTTTTATTTTTGCACATTATTGTGGAATCAAACTACGATTTTCATGCAAGTGATCTGGAGATTGAAAGTGAAAGCTGGGTACTGGCATCATCTGATCTGTCCCGAGCTAATTGTGCAGCTGACACACCTACAGCAGCGTTTGCCCTGGAAGGACAACACAGACACTTATCAAACTTTAATTTGGATGAAAATGAAAGACAGGGATCTGCATCAACTGATCGTAGAGCTGAATGCACTTCTGCAAATTTTGCAAAGTGAGTTTAATAGAATAAATAGGACTCGACCTGAACAAACCAAGTTCTTGATTTTTGCTGTTCTCAAAGATTAAACAAAAGAATTCTGCCGCGTTTTGCTGGTCTTGGATCTCCTGTGCATGTTATAGAATCTGCCCCTTTTCATCTGGGATTTGAATTTCATGTGAGAACAAGCAAATCCCAGTGAATTCCCAAGATGTCAGAGTCTGTAATTTCCTGGGTCAAATGTGTTGTGACCTTTTGTTTTGTTTGACTAAAGTCTTGTTTTTTTCCGTATTTTCTTGTTGCCACCATATTTTTTTTCACCTTCAGCCACAATCACCACCTTTTTGTGCCCCCCTCTTCCCCCCCCCCCAAAAAAAATCACGGCTGTTGCCATTTTGCTTAATCTGCTATGCCCATTGCCAGCCTGTCATGTGATCTGTTGCTTCATTGCACTCTATAGAAGATGTCCAGCATGTGGCCTTGGGATATTTCTGAAGAGATCTTTAGTGGCAGCTCTTTGGTTAGGACTGCTGATTCTTCTTACTTCGGTTCAGGTCTTTTGCTCCGTATGTTTTTCATGTTTCATTTTGATTTATTACGTGTATGTTTGGACCTCCTAGTTTTCTGACAATTGTCTGTCAGACCTTCTGCTTATAAAAGTCTAATCTCCGTTTTGTGTACACCTTGACTTTGTAGGTTTTAACAATATGAGTGATTTGCTATCTGTGAGTGTGGTGGGCATAAAGTGAGCAAAGATTTGGACTGAAATATCCCTTGTGTTTAATGGATGAATCCTAAAAATTGAAATGCTTCAGATACTAATACCCCACTGGTCCCTTGAAGAAGACTTGTAATCTGAGCAATCAGGGATTAATAAAGTGAATCAAATCAAAATATTGATTTGAGTTTCCTTCTCTATTAAATTTGCATTTTTAAGTCACAATATCTTTTAATCTGTCATATCCTTTTGATAATGTATACAATTGAGTATGCTTCGTTTAACTAGAAGGTGATGGTAAAACAGACAACAGAGCTCATCCTTCTGATGCTCCACATCCCTTTTTTGTCTTGCCACTGACCAGTGATCAGATACGGACATGAGGTGTGTCGGTCAATGCAAATGAAGGCCTTTCTGCCTAAGTGAGAGGAGCAGCACTTGTCAAAGCTCCAAGACGATGTCATTAGCAAGCACAGTATAAACCTCAAGTGTGTGCCAGGTGTTGTGACTGCTTTTACATATAAGCTGATCATATTTCTGCTGGTCGTCTTGTAATGTTAGACTCCAGAGTGACTTTTCTATATCGTGGCAGGTGTCAGTTGTGAATGGACTGCTCTCAAGACCTCAGTAATGGAGGTCACTTCAGGGAGTTCTGGCCAGTTGGTTCCTGTCATGACAACAGGCCAACAAGTCGATAAAGGATGCTAAGGTTAAGTGAAACTGTCAAGATAAAAGAGACCTGCCATTTAATGTTAGTAGGAGAATCTTTTGATGTGACTTAAGTGAACCAACATATTTAAAGCTGCATGTCTTAGAGTAATGAAAACCTACAGAAACTTTGGATTACAGAGGCTCGTGTTAAAGGCAGAGTTAACTGGCTTTGTTCATTTTCCTTTTTAATTGAATGTCTTTTTATCTGCTTAACTTAAATACTTGGTGGAATTTGGAAAAACCTTTTAAAAGCATAAGCAATCCTAAGACTTAAGTTGTAACTTAATGTTCATAGTAGGAAAGCAAATTGAAAATAAACTTTTTTTCATTTTAAATTTCTTTCAGGAGATGAACCTCACTGCTGTTCTGAATGTGGCAAAGAATTTTTTGATGGGAATAGTCTGAGGAAACATTTCAGAGTTCACACAGGAGAAAAGCTGTATTGTTGTTCAGAATGTGGAAAACAATTCACAAGAATCAGCAGTCTTCATAGACACAGAATAATTCACACTGGAGAGAAGCCATATTGTTGTTCAGAATGTGGAAAACAATTTTCAGAAATCGGCACTCTCCAAAGACACAGAAAAATTCACACAGGAGAGAAGCCCTATTCTTGTAATGAATGTGGCAAACAATTCACAATAATCAGTGGTCTTCATTCACACAGAAAAATTCACACGGGAGAGAAGCCCTATTGTTGTAATGAATGTGGTAAACAATTCACAGTAATCAGCAGTCTTCATAGACACAGAAGAATTCACACAGGAGAGAAGCCGTATTGTTGTAATGTATGTGGCAAACAATTCACACTAATCTGCAATCTTCATAGACACAGAAAAATTCACACGGGAGAGAAGCCGTATTGTTGTAATGAGTGTGGCAGACAATTTGGTCTCAAGAGTACACTTCAGAGACACACTAGAATCCACACTGGAGAGAAGCCACTGTTCTGCTGTGATTGTGGCAAGCAGTTCTTTGACAGAATGAATCTTCAGAGCCATGCAAAAGTTCACACAGGAGAAAAACCGTTTTGCTGTTATGAATGTGGCAAAGAATTTTTTGTCAGGAATAGTCTGCGGAAACATTTAACAGTTCACACAGGGGAGAGTCTGTATTGCTGTTCTCAGTGTGGCAAACAGTTTTTGCATAAGTGTAACCTTAAGAAACACACCAGAGTTCACCTTTAGAGAAATAGCTTCACATGGTAAAGAAATTCTGACAAGACTTCCAAATGACAGCTGGGCTGGGTATGTGCACTGAGGCAATGGTCATTAACTGAAAAATCAGAAATGGTAAAAACATCAAACTGGATGAGGAAGGTATCATCAGATACCTAAACTCAGAAGAAACAAATATCTGTGAGTATATGAAGGTACAGAAATATTACATCAACAAAGAGTACAAGATGTGACAATTTAATTCCTGGAAAGGACACATAGTGTCGCCCATGACGTAATTGTACCGAAATTGGCTGAATCTTCATGTTTGATCATCTTTGAACTAATAACATGTGTAAATATCAAGCTGATAGAGCTAGTTGTTAGTTAGCTATTGTGAAGGTAATAGATATTTGAGTGTACACTTTGGCGTTTTTAAATTTTGTGTGAGAATCGGCAAATGTGCTACTGAAACATTACAACTTGCCAGTGGCTTATGGTGAAGATGCTATGAAAAAGTCGAGTGTGTTTGAGTGTGCTGTAAAGGACAACGATATTCTAATATAACTGATGTCTGACAGAATGCGAGACAGCTGCTCAACTGTATTTTGAAAAATCAGTTCCAGGCCTGCTTCCAAAAATGGGAACGCCATTTAAGTCAGTGTATAGATGCACAAGGGGAGTACTTTGAAGGCAACAGTAGCTACTAGTGTACAGTTCCACATGTATATTTTTTAAAGGTGCATTCTGGGAAGTAAATTGTCACACCTCAAACATGCGTTGAACACAGGTGATTATCAGAACTCGCCTAAAATCCTGGTGATGAACCAGCTTACCATTCCTATCCTATCTTAATGGCTTTGGCATCCCTGACTGAACAACATAAACTGCACATAAAAACGTGAGAACTTCTCCATACATACCAGTCAATATTCAAGAATCACGGCATCCCTAGAATGTACATTTCTAGATCTGAAGGAGACATGGGGCTCGTCGAAATGGATGACTTATGCAGGGCTCCAATCGTTGGACTTCAGACATTCCTTCACTACTCAACATACCGGCACATTCAGCAGGTACTTTAATATAAAGCAAACCAACCCAAATCAACATCAGTTTTAAGGCCCGACCAAACATTCAGAAGAAACAAAGGCTTGACAGAGACTTCCCCAATTTGACTGGATATCAAAAACAAGAATAGAAAAGGACCGAGCAGCAGAAGAGGAAGAGTACTTGGAAAGACCACAAATATAACAGAAAATATCAGACGCCCTGCTCCAGCCCCGTGTCAGACAAAAATAGGACCTGAAATTCAGTGTGGAATTGCTTGGATTTCACGCAGAGTTAGTAATTCCCGCTAAATCTTATTTTTATTGCGCCTTTTTACCCCACATGTTTATTTGGTAAGCACTCTTTCTTACATCTTGCAAGAATAGGAAACATTTTTTTAATCATTATTTTGTAATAATGTGAAGTTTGTTAGTTAGGAATTTATTTTTTCAATGTTTACATTGTGTTAAGGTTGTATAGTCCCCTCCACAAGTATTGGAAAAGCAAGGCCAGTAATGTGTGTGTGTGTGTGTGTATGAGGAGGTTCTGGGCCTCATAGTGTCTGAAGTGCTTGGCCTAAAACTCTCCTGATTGCAGCTGGATACTTCTCAACAAAGGGGCTGAGCTGCTGGGAATGGAAACAGGCAGCCTTCGGCTCACAGGTGTCCACTTATAAGACAAAAGGACCCTAGCCTTCAATAATCGACTCCTAAAGTCTTACATAGCTCAAGCTAGCTAACACAATGCATTTTGCTTTCAATTGATTGCCTAAGGTACCGATAAAACGTTTATTCGCTAACATGAGAGCTTGCTTAATTTTCTTAAAAACTAAAGGTCGGTGAATGCTTGCGGGAGCTTGTTTAATCTTTTGTCAGTCGGGATCTTCCACACCAGTATTACCAACACAAAACTCCCCTCGCTCCGGTCCCTCCCAAGAACACAACGGCCTTGACTCGCAGAAGTTCAAAACAAAGCAAGTGAAAAGGCAGGCTGGCAGGCAGGCCGGCCTGCGGCCCTTTTGCTAAAATAAATGGTGATCTTCTAAGCAGCTTCAGGCGTAAGCTTTTAATAGTAATAGCACTATAACTAATAAAAATGCAGTAAATTCTCAATGTTGTCTCCATCAATCCCTGTTTTTTTAACATCATTTTCTGCCTTCATGTCCTCCCTCACCACATCCATAAACCTCCTCTTTGGCCTTCGGCTTTTCCTTTTGCCTGGCCGGTCCCAAGCCTGGTAAATTGGGGAGGTTTGCGTCAGAAAGGGCATCCGGCCTAAAACCTGAAAATGTTTGGATGTTTTAATGAAATATCAGTAATGAGAAGATATAAAGACGTTGCTCGAGTTCCCTCAAAAGCTTGCATATCGTAATGTGTTCAGTTAGCCAGTAAAAGGTGTCCTGTTTGCTTGACTTCTCACTACCTCCATAACAGCTAACACGGTACAACACCCTAATTAAATATCTCAATTGTCTTAAGTTTATAGCATTCACACTTGTTTGGTTCACCTTCTTAAAGCTGCATACAATTATATGGCAGGAAAAACAGTAGGATATGGGTTAAAAAGTGCTTGTTTTACATATTCTAAATTTTATTTTTATTTTTTTTCCCAATTACTCTACTGCTGCAACCTTTCTTCAGCCAGTCTGTGTTTTTGGCCAAGACATGAATGGAAATCTCTACACACAAAAATTAAAGACTTTCATAAACAGCAAAAATAACAAGTTCTTTGAAGGACTGGCTGATATGTTTCTCTTCTCAACTTTACTATTTGATGAGCAACTGTAAATTTCAGAAAAAATAAATTGTAACATTAGACAGATGCCCAAAATATTACAATCCAAGTGTGTTTTAAGCTCTGGGTCTTTAAAAACCCACCCCGACACACTTGGATTCCCCTCCTTGGAGTCTGAAGACTCCTACTTGTCAGTGAGTTTGCACAATGGTGTGGTCGCTCCTGTTTATGACTCCGTATTTCTAAGACCCAAGATATGGTTGTAGATGTTAGGAGCTCCACACCATCCACTGGCTCAGCTTTACTTAAAGGGGAGAGAGACAGTGGAGATGGTAGAGCAATACAAAGATCTGCGGACAACCATTGAGTACAAACTTGATCTTAACACAGCGCAAATCAGTAAGAAAGGGGCAGCTACAACTTTTCCTTCTTAGAAAGCTCAACTGTTTTAAATTGGACCAAACCAGAATGATGCTTTTTTGTAATTTATTGAATCGATTGTTATATTTACTTTTACAGTGCATCCAGAAAGTATTCACAGCGCATCACTTTTTCCACATTTTGTTATGTTACAGCCTTATTCCAAAATGGATTAAATTAATTTTGTTCCTCAGAATTTTGCACACAAGTCCCCATAATGACAATGTGAAAAAAGTTTACTTGAAGTTTTTGCAAATTTATTAAAAATAAAAAAAATGAGAAATCCCATGTACATAAGTATTCACAGCCTTTGCTCAATACTTTGTCGATGCACCTTTGGCAGCAATTCCAGCCTCAAGTCTTTTTGAATATGATGCCACAAGCTTGGCACACCTATCCTTGGCCAGTTTCGCCCATTCCTCTTTGCAGCACCTCTCAAGCTCCATCAGGTTGGATGGGAAGCGTCGGTGCACAGCCATTTTAAGATCTCTCCAGAGATGTTCAATCGGATTCAAGTCTGGGCTCTGGCTGGGCCACTCAAGGACATTCACAGAGTTGTCCTGAAGCCACTCCTTTGATATCTTGGCTGTGTGCTTAGGGTCGTTGTCCTGCTGAAAGATGAACCGTCGCCCCAGTCTGAGGTCAAGAGCGCTCTGGAGCAGGTTTTCATCCAGGATGTCTCTGTACATTGCTGCAGTCATCTTTCCCTTTATCCTGACTAGTCTCCCAGTCCCTGCCGCTGAAAAACATCCCCACAGCATGATGCTGCCACCACCATGCTTCACTGTTGGGATTGTGCCTGGTTTCCTCCAAACGTGATGCCTGGCATTCACGCCAAAGAGTTCAATCTTTGTCTCATCAGACCAGAGAATTTTCTTTCTCATGGTCTGAGAGTCCTTCAGGTGCCTTTTGTCAAACTCCAGGCGGGCTGCCATGTGCCTTTTACTAAGGAGTGGCTTCCGTCTGGCCACTCTACCATACAGGCCTGATTGGTGGATTGCTGCAGAGATGGGTGTCCTTCTGGAAGGTTCTCCTCTCTCCACAGAGGACCTCTGGAGCTATGACAGAGTGACCATTGGGTTCTTGGTCACCTCCCTGACTAAGGCCCTTCTCCCCCGATCGTTCAGTTTAGATGGCCGGCCAGCTCTAGGAAGAGTCCTGGTGGTTTCGAACTTCTTCCACTTACAGATGATGGAGGCCACTGTGCTCATTGGGACCTTCAAAGCAGCAGATTTTTTTCTGTAACCTTCCCCAGATTTGTGCCTCGAGACAATCCTGTCTCTGAGGTCTACAGACAATTCCTTTGACTTCATGTTTGGTTTGTGCTCTGACATGAACTGTCAACTGTGGGACCTTATATAGACAGGTGTGTGCCTTTCCAAATCATGTCCAGTCAACTGCATTTACCACAGGTGGACTCCAATGAAGCTGCAGAAACATCTCAAGGATGATCAGGGGAAACAGGGTGCACCTGAGCTCAATTTTGAGCTTCATGGCAAAGGCTATGAATACTTATGTACATGTGCTTTCTCAATTTTTTTATTTTTAATAAATTTGCAAAAACCTCAAGTGAACTTTTTTCACGTTGTCATTATGGGGTGTTGTGAGTAGAATTCTGAGGGAACAAAATTGAATTTAATCAATTTTGGAATAAGGCTGTGACATAACAAAATGTGGAAAAAGTGATGCGCTGTGAATACTTTCTGGATGCACTGTATCTGTTGGTTTGGCAACCTCAGCAGTACGAATATAAACCACTATAAAAATTAAATGTTAGGAGCGGTATTTTGTATTGTATTCGGTAATAAACAGGGAGCCACTGAAGTTAGGAGAGAATAGGTGTAATATGATCAGTGGAGTTAAAACAGGTTATTATCCTAGCACTGCAGTGGGCTGGTGCTCTGCCCAGGATTTGTTCCTGCCTTGCGCCCTATGTTGGCTGTGATTGGCTCCAGCGGACCCCCATGACCCTGTATTAAGATATAACGGGTTGGGTAATGACTGACTGAATTTTTTAAATAAGTTGTAAGTGATGGATACGTTTTTGTGGGATGCCAGATAGAATAGCATTACAGTAATCTATACGTGAGATGACTCGGGCATTAACCAATACTTCAGTACTGTGTTGTGTAAGAACAGGACGAAGTCTAGAAATGTTTCGGAGATGGAAGAAGTCAGTCTGAGAAACATTACTTATATGGGAAGGAAAAGAGAAAGTACTGTCTAGAACAGGGGTCCTCAATCACGGTCCTGGAGGGCCGCAGTGGCTGCAGGTTTTTGCTGCAACCCAATTGCTTAATAAGAAGCTCTTATTGCTCAAGTAACACTTCTGCTTCACTTTAGTTGTCTCGCTCGTTAAGATTTTGAACCCTTATTGCTTCTTTTAGTCTTAAACAGCTGTAGTCTTGGTTTTTAATTGCTCCTTATTAGCAGTAACATGCAAATGACAAAAGAGAGCAGCACTTCTCCATTTAGCTTGTTACCATTTACACCTCTGTGTATTTATCATGCACTATTGGGTTTAATTAAATACTTGGAAGGAAAGTGAAGGACTGAGAATGACTCCTCCATTTTAGCCTTCAAGTCATTTGGATGATATGCTTAGAAATATGAGAATGAGCTGACATAGCAGAGTTAAAGCACGAACAAGCCAGGAAATTAAATTATTGGCAAGAATTGCTTTCTAAGTAATCAACTGGGTTGGAACAAAAACCTGCAGCCACTGCGGCCCTCCAGGACTGTGATTGAGGACCCCTGGTCTAGAATGACGTCCAGGCTCCTCACCTGGGTAAAGATGTTTGTGTTGATGTTGTTGATTAAAATAGAAGATCAGTTAACCGTAGCGAGTGTAGATTTAGAACCAATGAGGAGCACCTCAGTTTTATTGCTATATAAGTGGAGAACATTGTGAGTCATCCATACCTTTTATGTCTTGGAGACATGCCATAAAAGTATTGGAAGGGAAAACAGAAGTGAATTTAGTTGATTGGTAAAGCTGCATGTCATCATCGTAACAATGAAATTTAATACCATGGTGCCGAAAGATATCGCCTATTGGGAAGATGTAGATGAGAAAAAGAAGCGGCCCCAAAATGGAACCCTGTGGAACTCCCTGAGTAACGACTGCATTCTCAGATTTAAAGCCCTTTACTTGAACAGATTGCCTCCTGTCAGTGAGGTAGGAAGAAAACCATTGGAGGACAAGGCCACAGACTCCAAAACTAGTGAGTCGTTTCAAAAGCATCTGATGGGATACGGTGTCAAAGGTCAAGAAGTACAAGAATTGATGAGAGTCCCAGGTCAGCTGCCCAGAGAAGATCATTTGTGCTTTTGACCAGGGCTGTTTCTGTGTTGGGTGAGTAGCTTCAGTTTTTGGCTCCTCTCTCTCTCTCTCTCTCTTTTTCTTGGGTGGGGGTCAAATTTTGCTTTGGTTAGTGAAATATGACTTGACTGTATGGCATGTTATCTGTTTCTAATTAAAAGCAATAAAAATATTTAAAAAAAAGAAAGAAATGCAGGCCATCCTTCTCATGAAAGGGAAAACAGCGTTTGAATTACTTGCACAATTCGCACCATCAGCCTGAGCTGCCAGGTGGCCAAAAAACCAGGGGCCTTATATACAGGGCGGCCCACCTCCACCGAGACAACTGCATTACGTGGTGAAGAGATCAAATGTGGCACTCATATTTACAAAAGATGCTGAAAGTGGTCTCCGTGTGTGTTGTCACGCACGTGTGCATGGGAGGCAGCTAAAAGGCTCAAAAGACGATAATACCTCGCCAGCCCAGCGGATGGCAGAGTACAATAACCCTTTTTCTTTTTTTATTGGCAGACTGATCATGGGAAATTCCGCTTGGGTCTGATGACACCACTTTTGGTTCCGGGCCAAAGACATCACTTCCGGCTCCAGCCATGCCACTTCCTGTCTTGGCTCTGAGGATGTCACTTCTGGTGTCCCTCCCCCTGCCCCCGAGGACATCATTTCCCATTCCCCACTATAAAGTATCTATCTATCTATCTATCTATCTATCTATCTATCTATCTATCTATCTATCTATCTATCTATCTATCTATCTATCTAAAACCACCATGTTTGCCTGTTTACGTTGTTCTTGTTCTGGACTGAAGCCTGTATCATTGAACCGCAACTTTTTGCTTCATTTGTCAGCCAGATTCAAGTATACGGTTGGCTGCCCCCAAACGTCTTTCCATGTTGTGTAGAACTTATTACATTGTCAATACATCTCTGTGCCCGTTTCAGAATGTTCATGTACACTCTTTTGCAACGTCATTGGATCGATTCTGGTGTGCGTACAGGAGGTTCTCTGTTCTTCTTGGCTTTACAGACGCAACCTGTTGTGTGCCACTTTTTCACTAACTTCTGAATGCTTGTTTTAACTGGCTGTTTACTTTGAGGAAACTGATCGGTGAAAATTTCCCTCGTTTCCTTGATGGAACCTGTCCCCACGTACGCTTCCACTATTGCAATTCTTTCTTGCAACGAATACTACATGTCATTAATTTCGCCTGCACTAGTACGCACTGAGGGCGGCACAGTGGCGCAGTGGTAGCGCTGCTGCCTCGCAGTTAGGAGACCCGGGTTCGTTTCCCGGGTCCGGGTTGGAAAATGGATGGATGGATAGTACGCACAGACCACTTCAGTACACTGCCACCACAAAGTAGGTTTCCAGGGATCAGACAGCAAGGAAACATGGCAGGTGACACGATCGCAGCCGCCTATCTGGTCGTCTCAGTGGAGGTGGGACACTTTTTATAACGCTGTGTGTAGAACCCGTACATTCAAAACTGGAAACATGCATGTATACAAAAAACAAAACCCAGATGCGTAAACACAGCATTTCCCCTTTATAAATCCCAATCAATGTGAATTTTAACGCACAAATGCCGATGCCTACAGCCCCACCGTGACTACTCCCAGAATTCCGCCTATTTGAAAACGCAAATGAATATAAATGGCTTCTTCCATTCAGGGTTTTGTTAAGACAGTGGAAAAAGGACATGGGAAAAAAAAAAAGAATTTCAACAAATGCGAAATGGAGGTCCTGCTCAGAGAAGTGGAGGCAATGAATAAATGTACTGTTTGGTGGCATAAGCAGTGGTATAAGCAACAAAAGGAAATGAATGGAGTCGCGCAGTGTGGCCAAGGCTCACTCTGTAAGTCCAGAGACTCGCATCAGATATCAAAATCGACGTGAAAAGGTGAGTCGTAGCCCACTGGGTGAAAGAAAAGGTCAATGATGAGAATAAAGTTGAAACGTCGACTTTCCACTTAAATCTTGTTGTTTTATCATTAAAGGAGAATGTCATGAACGTCATCTTAAAATCGATGTTTAATTGACTAGAATTTCACAGACACCATCGTAACTGAAGTAGCACGTTAAATGCTTTGCATTCCCTGTGTTTTCTGACCTGGTTGTTAATCGCTACGTGCTTATTAAACGAGCTTTCTCTTACACCGACGGGAGCATGCAGGCAGTGATTGCCACACACAATGCATTACATTCACGAGATTACAGCTCTCTCAACAATTTACAATACTAAGATGTACGCTTGATATCATTTTCATGATGAAGTGCATTAAAGCATGTATTAAATATGGTGGGGTTGCAGTAGAGCAGAGGTAGCGATGAGCTGGCACCCCGTCCGGGTATTGTTCTTTGATTGCTCTTTGATTCAGAGCCTTGAAGGCACTGTGGAAGTAACCCCCGAGGAAGACAGGAGTAGTTGAATCATCCATCCATCCATTTTCCAAACCGCTGAATCCGAACACAGGGTCACGGGGGTCTGCTGGAGCCAATCCCAGCCAACACAGGGCACAAGGCAGATAACAATCCCGGGCAGGGTGCCAACCCACCGCAGGACACACACAAACACACCCACACACCAAGCACACACTAGGGCCAATTTAGAATCGCCAATCCACCTAACCTGCATGTCTTTGGACTGTGGGAGGAAACTGGAGCACCCGGAGGAACCCACGCAGACACGGGGAGAACATGCAAACTCCACGCAGGGAGGACCCGGGTCTCCTTACTGCGAGGCAGCAACGCTACCCACTGCGCCACCATGCCGCCCCGTAGTTGAATCAATCAGTCTTCATTCAGTCACCGGTGAGTATGCTTTGGAAAGCAGAAGAGTACAGTTCCCCTTTTTCGATCGGCTTTTAATATTATTCCTCCTTCCCTCCCCCTTGCCCTTACTTATCAATAAGCACTATATGTTTAGCTAAGCATTTCATTTTACATTGCACGAATCAGCTACCTGTTTCTGTTTTGTGTACATGTCAGATGGGGACCTAAATTAAGAACAGTCCTCTCTCCTGTGTCTAACACACTCATTCCTAAAGAAACTGGAAGTTGTCGTCAGTCAGCTTACTGCACCCTGTCTTATGACGGACGCCTGTATGAATAACCTGCCATTAGAGCAAAACAGCTTTGCCAGCTTTTAACCCTTTGTAGCTTGCAAGTATTTTTTTTTTTTCACAACACACACACACGTACATGTGTGTGTTGGAAACAAAGAACAAAGGGCATAATGTAACTAACTGTATGTTTAAAGTTTCCTATTCCTTCTAAAGGTGAAGAAGTTTTATGTTCAAATCTGAAATGCTGGATACCGCTCTATAGAATTAGCATGACGACAATTTGATTTAATTGTAATAGCTGGGATTTTACTGGTGAATTTCAAACACACGCTCACTTGTTTTTATTTCTATGTATTCTAAGGCTTTTCTGGTCTGATCTGTTCAGACACGTTAATATCTAGCATTTTGTATGATACTTGTAAAAAGGGTCTTTAACACCGGTGCTGGGCGGCACGGTGGCGCAGTGGGTAGTGCTGCTGCCTCGCAGTTGGGGGACCTGGGTTCGTTTGCCAGGTCCTCCCTGCATGGAGTTTGCATGTTCTCCCCGTGTCTGCGTGGGTTTCCTCCCACAGTCCAAAGACATGCAGGTTAGGTGGATTGGCGATTCTAAATTGGCCCTAGTGTGTGCTTGGTGTGTTTGTGTGTGTCCTGTGGTGGGTTGGCACCCTGCCCGGGATTGGTTCCTGCCTTGTGCCCTGTGTTGGCTGGGATTGGCTCCAGCAGACCCCCATGACCCTGTGTTCGGATTCAGTGGGTTGGAAAATGGATGAACACAGGTGCTTGAATGAATTGACTGTCCACCAGTAAAGGAAAGTCAAGGAACCTGCTGGGTCAGAGAGATTGAGATCTTGTTAACTATGAATGGATATCCAGATAAGGTGTGTGCAATTATAAACTATAGTTGTGTAAGGCCGTACTGCAAAAATCCTGGGGTCCTAGAAACTATTGAAATCGTCAGAAAATAAATTGAAACATAGAGATGTCAGGTAATTGAAAGGAACTACTCTGGGCGTCTCTCTCCTAGGAGGATTCATTTTGCCCACGCGCTCGCATCGCTTGTGCATTAGTGGCTAAGCGACGGTCTTTCTTCGGAGGTTTTGATTGGCTGACGTGCTCACCTCGCTTGTGTATTAGCGGCGGGAGGAAAAGTAAAAGGCATACCGTCGTGCTGATGTGTTCACCTCTCTCCTTTATTAGCGGCCAAGCAAGTGAGTCTTTCTTCAGAGGTTTCGTTTTGCTGACATGGTCGCCTCACTTGTGTATCCTCGCAGGTGGAGCCCTTAGCCCGACTCCACCTCTCACTTCCGGGCTGGACAGCCAGACACACACACACACGCTTCCACATGTACATGTTTATATATAAGATTATGTCTTCTATCAAGTTACGCCGAATCTTTATCAACACATTATGTGTATGACCAGAGGAGCTAACGCACTGGATCACAGCGACATGCCGTACAAGCAGTGCTACAAAGCTATTTCACAACTGCCGGTGGGGAGATCAGACCACAGCGTTTTGTATTCTGGCACGAGGAAAACACAAAGTGTTTCATCTGGTAGCTCCGGTCAGGATGGAGGTAAAGAGCTGGTCTGTCCAATCAGAAGCCACGCCACAGGACTCGCTCAATGGCGCAGACTGGGACATGTTCTGGTCACGCGTAGGCGACGTCATCGAGTTGGGGGAAATAGTTGTTACCCTTGTCAGCATGCTCGAAAACGACGTCGTCCAACATTTCGCTGCATGTTGTATGTTTACAACCGTGTATGTGACAAATAAACAATCTTACATTTTGAATTTTAATCTCTATTGGCAAGTTGCAAACACAACCCAGTCTGGGGGGCTGCAGTGGAGGGCTGGGTTGGTAGAAATTTTGAAGTACATAAGTTGTGCCAAAACAGAACTGGTCAAAGTACGTGACGTCTGAACCAAGAGAATCAACTTTGCACCATGAAGTCCCTTTGGGTCCAAAAGGGGTGTGAAGGAAACACAAGACTGGTTTACGTTTAGGCTAACAAAGAAGCCCAATGTCTCTGCCATTCTATTCATCTAACTAGAGACCAGTCAGCTTATGAAGACAAAGAGCCACCTAGCAGTCCAAACAAAACGGATCTTCTAACAGGATCAACTGCTGTCTATCCAGGTGGTGTTGGTGTTATGGTGCCACTCATTTGCTTCTTTTTTGGAATATTTAGGAACCTCAAGTTACTCTTCAATGAGACGGCAGCCAGCAGCTCAACCTGGTCGGGACGCCCTCAGGTATGAAATAATGGGGGTAGGCAGCTTTGTTAGGGCACTGCCTCCCCCAAGATGCTAGAGGGCAGCTCCCCTGGTTTACAGAGGTGCCCCGGATTACCACAGGGCACCATGAGACTTGGAGTACTGTATCTCAGCCCTGTTGGGTGCCGTGGGCACCGTCGGGGATTTTGGGGGGTTGGGGGGGTTGCTGTGAACGACATAAGGTATCCACCTGACCTGGAACTGCTGGCAGGTCATGTGGGCGGAAGAGCAGAATCACTTGTGGATTGGACAATATAAAAAGGACCATCTTAAACCCAGTCGACAAGCCAGAGTTGGGTGGAAGGTGGACAAAGCTTGTGGAGAGGCATGAAGGAAGAAAGAAAGAAAGAAAGAGAAAGAAAGAAAGAATACTTGTGGGCAGTGTTGCTTATTTGTGGCTGTGGTGGTGAAGCACTGTGAAGAATTTAAACAAAGAATGAAACGAGTCAGTCAGTCACCTTCAACCCGCTATATCCTAACACAGGGTCACGGGGTCTGCTGGAGCCAATCACAGCCAGCACAGGGCGCAAGGCAGGAACAAACCCCGGGCAGGGCGCCAGCCCACTCCGATGAAACGAGACTTGGTGCTTTTAAACTCGTGTCCTCAATGGCTGTCTGTTGGGTCAGTGGAGCGACAGTGCCCTCTACTGTCCACACGCTGTAAGGTAGGAATGAAAGTGTAAACCTTCTCTGTTGCTTATACAGTATTTAGTTCTTTACTGTTGTTTTGTTGTGTTGGAGTCCTGGGGTGTCCTTTTTCTCCCTTTTATACGCTTTTATTATGTAGACCTTAACGAAACATCCGTAAATCCCTGCTGTAGGCCTCATATGTTACACCACCTTTTATAGCAACGACCTCAGGTAACAAGACAACACCGGAACAGGCAGGGGAAAAAGTTACGCATTTGTTTGTAATATCAGATGCCCAAAATAATTAAAGTACAGATGGGAGTGTTGGCAAAATATAATCAGCTTATGTAACTAAATGAGACATTGAACCAATTATTATGTATGTTATTTGGATATTTTTTAACTTGTATGTCTAATTTTGACCCTATGATGGTTTTAGAAAAACCATAATAAGTTAAAACGTAAACTAAACTTCATTTTTTTTTTTTGTAATAAAGATGAATCATTCTGAAGCCACAGGAAAACACCAGTTGTGAAAGTCACTGCAAGTCCAGGGGTGCCCTGCCCTGCATGACTGTTACATGAGTGAGTGGAAACTTTTCAGCACAGCATCCATCTGTACTTCTTCCTAACCTGCTCCAGGGTCAGAGGTCAGGGTCAGAGGGCAGCTGGAGCCAATCTCAGCAGTCATGGGGCACAACATCTGGGAAGAGAGGCGGGATACACACACACACACACAATGCCAGCTTATCTAACCCATACAGACACGAGAAGAACAGGCAAACTCCATGAAGGGGACCCCCGAGATGTGGGCCCACCCCAGCCTCCTTACTGTGAGGCAGCAGCAGTGGTTTTTTTCTACTTTCAAGATATTCTTTAGATTTACGTTTTCTTTTTTTTAAGTGTTTATGTAATTCTATTTTTTTTTTTTTTTTTGCCATTTTTCTAATTTGTGTTTTTATTTAATTTAGCTTCTTTTATTTTTTTTTGTCACTATTTAACAGTTTTGTATTACTCACCAAAAATATCCACAAGGAAACTATTTTGCAAGTATAAAGACGCAGTTTTCTTTCAAGTTGTCATATTATTGGTCGTTCATGTTATGTTTTACCTGTCAGTTCAGTCCCTGCAAGATGACCGTCTGTGACAGAACTCCATTGTCTCCTGATAACGCGACAGTTCAAGACCTCCAGGGTCGTCAAAAGTGCCAAAAAAAAAAAAGTTTGAGATTTGAACCCATCCATCCATTATCCAACCCGCTATATCCTAACTACAGGGTCACGGGAGTCTGCTGGAGCCAGCACACCACGCAAGGCAGGAAATAAACCACAGGCATGGCGCCAGCCCACCACAGGACACACACACACACACACCAAGCACACACTAGGGAGAATTTAGGGTCGCCAATGCACCTAACCTGCATGTCTTTGGACTGTAGGAGGAAACCCACGCAGACACGGGGAGAACATGCAAACTCCATGCAGGGGGGACCCGGGAAGGGAACCCGGGTCTCCTAACTGTGAGGCAGCAGCACGACCAGCCCAGATTTGAACCCGTATTTATCCATTCCGTATTTTTAATGTGAACTCTTCAATTGTACCAATATATTTCTAAAGTCCAAATAGACCATTTCTGTAGATAATTATCTGAAGAAGAAAAACTCCAAAGTTAGACTTTATGATGATTTTCAAGGGGATTCAATATTTTTTCACGCCACCCTACCGTGTATATAAACCCACTTAGTATACTCAGAATGAATCAATCAAAAGAACTAATCAGGTGGTAATGTCGGTGATTTCGCAGATGTTTGCCATATAAAGTTCCTATGAATTAAATAAATAGCCGACTTTACACAACACGAGATCAGAAAATCATTTTATCGACAGCGTCTCCGGTATTTGAATCTCTTCGACACTGTCTGTGTTCATTTTATAGTTTTATCCATGGAGTTTATTTGATCAAATCCCGTCTGTCTGTCGGCTGACTGTTTTAATCGAGTCTCAACTATCCACCAAATGGCACTTCAAAGCAATTGTTGAACATTTCCACATGTTGACCCTTCACCCCACACCCCCTGAATTGTTTCGATTCCTCCAGCCTCTCTTCTCGCCCTCACTTCTTGCACTGCGCATGTCCGACTTTTCAAACGCTCAGCCGAAATCGTCACGTGTGCCTACTGTGTGTCTGAGCGTATGCTGCATGACGTCATCAAGAGCGACGGCACTGAAGCCACTCTTCCGCCCGCCACTGGGCAATGCACTAGCGGAGATTGTGCGGTCGAGTTTAGAAGGACTCATCGAGAGACAGACAGACAAAGAGGTACGTGCCCGGGGTCTGAGGACGACACTTTACAGATACGTGTGAGTTTTCTTTCGCTCCGCTCGCAGTTACTGCACGCCACTTGAATGAGAGGCGAGCAGCGCGTTTACATCCATCAGCTCACTGCCGGACTTTGCTCGAGTGAATCTCACTGTAGTCCGTCGCGTGGCTTTGTTGTCCATTATTGTATGCGATTCACTTCACGTTATTGAGCTCCATTTCTGTTTCACTTTGCCCAGACACACTGCCTACCCATTCTCTTCATTATTTCCTTTCCGTTTATACCTTCAGGCGCGTCCTTCTCTAACCTCGACGAGTCTCTCATTCCGCACGTAGACACACAGCGCTTTGCTGAAGACAGAAATCAGAGTTAAGTGTAGCGCTGCAGTGTTGATCCTCCGTTACAGCTATAAAGTGAATGTTAAGTGATAAAGTTTAGCCATGATGCGTATGTGTATGTATTTATAACGTTACACCGTCTAACACTCTGAATGAAACCCGCTTAAGCTAATGTGGACAACAGTCATTTACATAATTGCTTGGATAAAAAAAGTTTTTTTTCTCCGTTCCATTAACATTTGTCAAATTTTGCTAAACCTTTTGTTTCAGTAACAGTGAGGGTAGAGTTGAAATCATTTATGATCAGGTCTGTCAAAATGCATATGTGCATTGAAATGAATAGTTCGATGATCTAACCCCCTAAATTTACCCCACAAAGGTGATGTGCACAGATGGAGCGTTCTCACAGCGTGATCACTTACTGTATCTACCTATTTATGTATTTGAAGAGCTTCAATAAAAAGTCAGATTTCCCCTCGGGGGAAAAATAATGTTCTATCTATCTATTTGAGTCATCCTGCCACCTGCACCAAATACTTTCTATCTGTCTGGTGGGGACAGGAGATTAAATGCACATCATCCATCCATCTGTCCTCTAATCCTGCTTTAAATTAAACTTGCCAGCTATGTCTACTGTCATACACTCATTTGTTTGAAACCTGTCCTTTTCGTACCTTGAGTAGTTGAGCCAGAGAGACCAGATGTTCCATGCCGGGATCTGTGGTATCCAGGATGAACTTCTCCAGGCTGGTGGTAAGGCTGTCCTCCTAGCATTGGAAGCAATTTTTTCTTCCATTTGGGAGATGGGCATCATCCCAACTGACTGGAAAACAGGACTTGTCGTCCCTTTCTGGAAAGGGAAGGGAGATCGCCTGGATTGTGGCAACTACAGGGGTATAACACTGCTCTCAGTGCCGGGTAAGGTACTTGCTAGGGTCGTCCTCAATAGGATCCGTGATCACTTGCTCACCTACCAGCGACTGGAACAGTCTGGTTTTACACTTAAGAAGTCTACCATTGACCGCATCCTGGCACTGAGGGTTCTCTTGGAGAACAAACGCGAATATTGGCAGTTTCTTTGTAGCCTTTGTCGATTTTCGCAAAGCATTCGACTCAGTTGATCGAGTTGCCCTGTGGGACATCCTGAGGGTTTGCGTTATCCCTTCGAGGTTGCTGGATATCATGGCCGGCCTGTACACTGGTACTGTGAGTGCTGTGCAGAGTGGAGGCAGAACCTCTGTGTGTTTCCTAGTTGATTCTGGGTTCGTCAGGGGTGTGTTCTGCTCCTACTCTGTTCAGTGCTTGTATGGACTGGGTGTTGGGCAAGGTCGTGGGGTCCAGGGGCTGTGGGGCATCTGTTGGTGAAGAAAGATTCACAGATATTGACTTTCCTGACGATGCTGTGATCTTCGCAGAGTCAATGGAGGCTCTGGTCAGGACGCTCAAGAGACTGAGCGAGGAGTCTGAGTGTCTGGGCTTGCGAGTGTCCTGATAAAAACCAAGAGCCAGGCCTTTAATGACCTCCTGGGTATGGCCATCAGCAGTCTGTGGAGAGAGTGTCGATGTTATCGAGAAGTTTACTTACCTTGGCAGTGACATTCATGTCTCTGGTGACTCTTCCTATGAAGTCAGTAGACAGATTGGGAGAGCATGGGGGTCATGAGGTCACTGGAAAGGGGTGTGTGGCGCTCCCGATATCTCTGTTAAAGGATGAAGGTCCAAGTCTTTAGAGTCCTGGTGCTTCTTAGTTGTGCGACATGGATGCTGTCAGTGACCTGAGATGAAGACTGGACTCCTTGGGTACCGCTGGTTTGACTTTGTGTTGCTCACGGTGTTACAAACGAGGAGATACCCTGTGGGTGATCTGGCTTGTAAGATCCTCATTGATGAGGACCCGAGTGGCTGGACCATGGGATTAATAAAGTCTATCTATCTATCTATCTATCTATCTATCTATCTATCTATCTATCTCTGACAATAGTCCTTTAACACCTGCATGTCAAACCTGATCCATGACCACCTTCATACATTATTAACCGTCCATCCTTGTCACAGCATCTCAATGTACAGTGTCACAGGACCTTCTTTTTCAACAGAACAAACACTTCAAGATGGGAGGAAGAGTTTTTATAAAACCTCATGACTGGCTCAGTGGGTTAAAGGGTGACTGGGCAGAATATTTTATGACTGCTTTTAATCAGTCGATGGGTAGATGTTTTCATCTGATCTAAAGTTAAAAGTTGAAGGTAAGCCTCACCAGTGATGCGTGTCAGCCTGAGCTTGCAAACCCAGTGTTGTTGCCTTCTGTGCTTTCAGCACTTTAAGGTCCTCCTTCCAGATGTGTGCCCGTTTCTGAATACAATCCCGAGAACCTACTTTTTGAAACTTCCCTCAGTATAACTGATAACACAATTCTGGGATTTTCAACAATGTTTCATCCAAGTAGTGAGTAACCCCCACTCACAACTGGGCCAGGTGGTCTTCTTGTTTCAGCCAGCTGGACTTTCATTTCAGTCCCATGTTTGTTTGTTTTACATCTCATAATTTGTTACACATAGCAGTGAGTTACTCATAACGCATTATCAGTTGCCTGGCTTGACGTAAACCGGAGGGTGTCCATAAAGACATTTTGAACTTCATTTCACCTAACAATAGTTCTGTTTTGATGGAATTCAATCCTGTTCTTTCCACAGGGTGGGGGAAAAAAAAGATTCCGTTTACTGTAATATTTAGATGGACGTATGTGAAGCTGGCATGAATATCAAGAAGCAAAGCACCATAAACATTAAGGAGGAGGAGTGGGAGCCCGTCCACCTTAAACAGGAGACTCTCTGCATTAAGGAGGAGGACTGTGAACTGGGGACAGTGGACATTAAAGAAGAGGCTGAAGAGAAGTGTGTCGGCATTGAGACGAGCAAACTTAATAGCGTAAAGGGCGTTAAGGAAGAAGATCTTCACAGTGGGCGTCAAAGTGATGGTGGTGTAGTGGTGACAGGATTAGTCTCATCTCAAAGCAGGGACTGTTCATCTGTGGAGTCTCCTATAGATGTGAAGTCTGAATCATTACAGTCTGACACAAGGGGGACGGAGGAAATGTCATCTGTTCAAACTCGGGAACGTCGGCCACCACCTACAAGTCAGTCTGGAGGAAGTAAGTGTGGAAAAAGAAATTAGTGTTGGGGTTATGGGCATTAGAGGGGAGGTCTTGAGCATTTTATGAAAAACTAAGACATGTAGCTACTTTTTTTTTTTTGTATGTACGTTTAATGTAGTTTGAGGGTTGATCAATGTTAATGGGCTGTTCTTGCATTATATACACTGTATTGCCAAAAGTATTGTGATCCTCCACCAAAACATTGACTTTAGGTGTTCCAATCACTTCCATGGCCACAGGTGTATAAGATCGAGCCCCTCGGCACGCAGTCTGCTGGCTTCTACAATCAGAATGGGTCGCTGTCAGGAGCTCCATGAGTTCAAGCCTGGTACCGTGATAGGATGGCACCTGTGCAATAAGTCCATTCGTGAAATATCCATGCTACTAAATATTCCACAGTCAACTGTTTTTGGTATTATAACAAAAGTGGAAGCGATTGGGAACAACAGCAACTCCGCCATGAAGTTTTAGACCACGTCAAATTACAGAGCGTGAGACAGCGCATGGTGAGGTGTGAAGAAATCGCCAACATTCTGCAGAGTCGATAGGTCCAGACCTCCAAAAGTTCAAGAACAGTGCAGCGTAGAGAGAGAGCTTCATGGTAACTGAGCAGCTGCAGCCAAGCCTGATATCACCAAGTGCAATGCAAAGCGTCGGATACAGTGGTGTAAGGCCCACCGCCCGCCACTGGACTCTGGAGCAGTGCAGACGTGATCTCTGGAGTGACGAATCACACAATCCGATGGACGAGTCTGGCCAGGAGAACTGGACTCGCCTGACTGCATTGTGCCAAGTGTAAAGTTTTGTGGAGAGGGGATTATGGTGTGGGGTTTGGCTCGGCCCGTTAATTCCAGTGAAAGGAACTATTAATGCTTCAGCATACAAAGTGTCATAAGAATGAGTCATAGACATCATAAAGGTTTGGGGCAGCCACCCGTATATTTTTTCCTGGCTGCAAAAAGTTGATTTGAAATAAGCACAATGTGCATAGAACAGAGTCCAAAACAGAACTGACTGGCTTTGAGACACAATTGCTGTTTTAAGTAAGAGTATGGGAAATGACATCATTGGCAGTAGAACCAGAAGTGACATCTCCAGGGACCAGAAGTGATGTCTTCATTGGCACTGGAAATTATTTCATAGTTGGCGCTGGAACCAGAAGTGGCGTCTTCGTTGGCGCCTGAACCAAACTGGATTTCCCGAGAATGGTCTGCAAGAGACTGACAGAGACAGTTGGCACACTCCACCATCCCCTGGTCTGGTGTAGAATTACTGTTATTTAGGCCCTTTAGCTGTTTCCCATCCGCATGTGTATGACAAAAGCCATTTTGGACAATTTCATGCTGCCAGCTTTGTGGGACCAGTTGTGGATGGGAACATGACTTCACACACCCACCAGTAAACAAAGCAAGGCCTATAAAGAAATGGAGGAGCGAGGAACTTGACTTGCCTGCACAGAGAGAGCCCTGACCTCAACACCTTTGAGATGAATTCGAGCGGAGACTGTGAGCGGGTGAGCCAGGCCTTCTCACCCAACATCATTGCCTGACCTCACAAATGCTTTCCTGGTCACAATTTCCCATAAACACATTCACCCAACACCTTGTGGAAAGCCTTCAGAGAAGAGCTGAAGCTGTTAGAGCTGCAAAGGGTTGACCGACTCCATAGTAAAGCCTATGGGATGTTATTAAAGTTCAAGTGTGTGGAAAGGCAGGCATCCCAATACTTTTGGCAGTAGTGTGTAAGTCGTTGTACCTTAGTGTTGAGTTTTTGTGCCGAAGTTTTGCATATTTCAGGTCACTGTGGTACAGCCTCACTATCCAGGAAGTGCACAAAGTCTTTATAACATACATAGCTGTGGTTCACTTTAGTTTAAATTATTTGTGATTTATGATTGAAAGTTTAGTATTATTGCTTACCGTCAACTTAGTTTTAAACAATTTTCTAAATAAAGCATTATGAATTTTTGCTGATTATTTCTACTGACAGGCATTTTAAGTTTCCACTTGCATACAAAATCATCCAATAAACCTCTTCAGGATTGGCAGGCTTTCTGCAGAATATGAATAAAATGTTGAGCTAATTAATCAATGAGATGAATCAGGCTTAAGTTGCTGACTGTAAAATGTGGATAAGCCAGTGGGACCGAACCTGGGGAGCACACATGTAGCCAATACATATCGGCACATAATTACAGATGAAGATGGACAATAATAGATAGAACATTCTCACTGGGGTAAATTTGGCAATGACAAATTGTTCAGCATATAAAATGCAACTCTGCTCTGAGATGAAAATCATGGGACAGTCCAGTCAAAGGACGTTGACTTCGGCCTCAAACATCAAACATTACAAATGTCACAGTAACCCCCCATCAGTACAGTCCAGTCTCCTTAGCAGTAACCCTGAGCAGAACTCTGGCTCAAAATTTTCTGTTATTACAGTTATGATCCATGTTACACAGTGCAGAATAAATAAACATGATAGCCAGTCGCACAAAGTTTTGGGGAACCACCCCGTATAATGTCCATTGGACAGGTCAAAATAGGGATCAACCAAAAATTTGACAAAATAACAGTGCAAACATAGGGTTTTTATACAGAACTAAAGATGGCTACAGGAAATTAAGAAGGGGAAGTGACATCATGGCCTCGACTTGTTTGTGACATCATCCAGGAGGAACGGAAGGACAAGTCGGCCATTTTGGCCCCGTGGTACAGATGTTTACTTCTCGTCGTTGTTTCTGCAGGAAGAGAGAGAGAGAGATAGTGAGGTTAGTACCCTTCGGTAGCGAACTTTTACTCACCCGTGGGTTTCTTGACTGCCTCCGAAGCGTGTACATAACAACAGTAAAGGACAGTATTCTGCTGCCATCTATTGGACAAAGTGACATTATGTTACAAAAAAATCCTGAATTTTTGTAGGTGTTTTGCCACTCCAATATTCTTGAGTGGATACAAAGCCTGCAACCAAAAGACGATGAGTAAATAAGAAGCTGTATGGCCAGTTTTAGAACAAACTCCAATTGAACCATGAGTTGAATCAAGTGATAGGGATGGCAGTGTGAATCGGTCATCAAGAGTTGACACAGATCATGAAATTTGTGCCTTGACGGAGCTGATGAACTCAGTTGTCTGAAGGTTTACCGTGGTACACAAGTAGGTGTGTGGCAAAAAAAGGCAAAATATTTGCAGTCAAGTAGAGGAACGAGGAAGACGCCCGCCTGCTGAGCACTGCTCACAATGTAGCCACTGTCGGCGTTTGTTTCGGGGGAAATGTGGAAGTCACTAAGCTTTGCACTGTGGTTGCCTGCAGGGGTGCGTCAATCACGTGGTTCAGGCACTGACATTCCATGATGCCATATATTTAGGTTTATTTTATGTGTAGTCTTTTATGTCTCCCTATAATACAGTCCAGTTAGTGGGTCCAAGAAGTGGCCGATGCTCCTTAAAGGTGTGACGTTTACTTTGCTCCTTGTCTCTTTTTGGCTTTGTCTCCAGCTCTGTTTCCTTTTTTTGTAAGGTTTTAATTCCCCTTTTCCCACCTCTGTCTGGTTTTAATACAGTTTTGAGGCAACTTGGGCAGACATTCCAATTGGTTAATGGCCCTCAAGTGTTTGTCCAATAGGGCCAGTTGCTGTCACCTGAAGGGAAATAAAAGACTTCTTGCTATTCCATCTCTTCACTGTTGCTTTTGTTTCATCTCCTTCAGCTCCCCAGAACAGACCTCGTTATACTTCCATTGTATCGATCCTCTTTTGACTTCTCCACCATTGACTTCCGTGTTTTATTACAAATGTTGAGGTTGGTCACCTATTTCTTTATTTCGGGTCTTGTTATTTTCATCCCTTAAACCAGTAAGGTAATTATGTAACGTGTTTTCTGTTGTTCATGTTTTATTTTGTCTTCAGCATTACGTCGTTTGGATAATAATTTGGCTTTGTTTGTTAGTTAAGCATTTAATCTTGGACTTTAGTTCCTCTTTAATTCCTTTTATGATTTCTCTTACAGTCCTTTTGTCTAATTGTTAGTTTCTGATTCAAGGAGAAGTCAAGCAAAATGACGCCTTGTATTGGCTAACTGAACAGATTACAATATGCAAACTTTTGAGGCCACTTGGTCCCTTTCTTCAGTTAAGAGGTACTGTAATCAATATTCTTACACAATTATATTACAAGGTAATCGTGTAAGAATATTGATTACATCGTGCCTGAAGAAGGGGCCTGAGTTGCCTCGAAAGCTTGCATATTGTAATCTGTTCAGGGAGCCAATTAAAGGGGTCATTTTGCTTGACTTCTCATTTTATCCATAATGGCTAACATGGTACAACACCCTAGTACTACAGACATTTCTGTTTCAAGAAAATTTATGAAAACAGACTCAATTCTGTTTTATTGTTGTTGTGAATTGTTGATTTCATCCTTATTGTCCTTATTCTTTAATTAGCTAACCGTGAGATTAGCACTGAATGTGTTGCCACTGTATTGAGGGCTGGCACGGCCCACAGAATGATGATGTCTGGAAATTTATGCTCTTTACTTAGTTAGTCTAAGTGTTATGGATGCATGTTTTTATTAAACTGGAAATGTAACCATGGATACATCTATTTAGGGGTTTTGGAACTCAAGGAATTCTTAAAATGATGTCAGTTTTTTGTTTGATGGCCATTGGAAAGAGTAAATATTTGTAGCGTTATGCTGCGGTGCCATCATTGTTTTTCTATGGGTGTAAATGCATTGTGTGTTTCCGTAACAATCACACCACATAATGTGAGACACATGGCATCACCATACTGGCAGTATAAAGTAGGGGTGGGTGGTATGACCAAAATTCTATATCATGGTATTTTTCTAAATTATCCCAGTTTCACGGTATTCAACGGTATTTTTTTCCCATGCATGAGTGGATGTTAACCAAGTGTTTCAAGTCAATCAGACCTTCACAGAACAGACGTGACTTCAATTCCTTCTTAAATACACTGAGGGAGGTGGCAGTAGGGGCAGAGGTGGGCAGCCCATTCCACCAACTTGGAACTATTCAGGATAGGAGTCTGGATTGAGACTTGATAGCACGCAGAGGTGCAATCACCTGATGCTGGTCACTGGCAGACCTGAGTGGGTGATAAGGAGCAGAGCACCTCACCAGTGTCTTCATATACTCGGGTGATGACCCATTGACTCCTCTGTAGGTCAGCATCAGGGATTTGAACTTAATGTGTGCTGCTACAGGGAGCCAATGTAGCGACTTGAAGAGAGGAGTGACATATGGCCATCTCGGGTGGTTAAATACAAGATAGGCTTCTTCATTCTGGATCATCTGCAGCGGCTTGATAGCACATGCATCTATCTATCTATCTATCTATCTATCTATCTATCTATCTATCTATCTATCTATCTATCTATCTATCTATCTATCTATCTATCTATCTATCTATCTATCTATCTATCTATCTATCTATCTATCATCATATGACCAGTCATCTTGTCAGTTAAGCCCATTACACATGATCTCTTTACTTTTTCAGCTTCCTGACTCCAGTAATTGTGCTTTTGTGGGAAGTAATTATCAAGTAAAATGTATTATTGTTGTTGTTGAGTATCTTTCCATGTGCGCCTTAAGGTCTTATGATTGCTTATTGGTTTTCAAAGGCTGTTCATCATTTCGACCAGCATGTATTTAATGTTGTGACTTAATGTAAAGAGTAGGACAGCAAATTGAAAGTAACCTTTTCTTTTTTTCTCTTCATGTAGGAGACAAACCTCACTGCTGTTCTGAATGTGGCAAACAATTCTCCCACAGGGGCACTCTTGGAAGACACAAAAAAATTCACACAGAAGAGAAGCCGTACTGTTCAGAATGTGGCAAACAATTCACACGAATCACCAGTCTTCATAGGCACAGAAAAATTCACACGGGTGAAAAGCCCTATTGCTGCTATGAATGTGGCAAACAATTCTGTGACAAGATAACCCTTCAGAGCCACAGTAGGATCCACACTGCAGAGAAGCCGTATTGCTGTTTCGAATGTGGGAAGCGATTCTTGCGAAGTGACAGTCTTCAGTGCCACATAAGAACTCACACTGGAGAGAAACCATATTGCTGCTCCGAATGTGGCAAACAATTCTGCGACCGGAGGAATCTCCAGAGCCACACAAGGATTCACACAGGAGAGAAACCATATTGCTGTTCTGATTGTGGCAAACAGTTCTCGCATAGCAACAACCTACAGAGACACACAAAAATTCACACAGGAAAGAAGCCCTACTGCTGTTCTGAATGTGGAAAAGGATTTTCCCAAATGGGCCATCTGCAGCGCCACATAAGAATTCATACTGAAGATAAATACTCAAAATAGAAAGGCCAAAAAAGAAAAATGCAGACTGAGATTAGTGTTAAGTGAAGTAACCAAGATTATATCCGTGCAGGCCTCGGGAATTTCCTTACCGCCCACCACAGAATCCAATTAATAGAATAATTTGATTCATTGATAGGATGCAGAGCTGGTGGCAGAAAAAAAAAAACTTTGTGTAGGGGTCCCTTTTGAAAGAAATTACAAAGTAAAAGATTTAATCAAATCATTCATTCTGTAGTCATCCAAGCGAGTGAAGGCCATGACAACAGAATTTTGGGGTTCCAAACAGGGCCCGCCCTGTTTACTTTCAGTTACATACATAAAAAAAACAACCCTGAATGGTGTAAAGAATCCACAGAAGTTAGTCGCCACGTAAAGAGTGTGGCTTCTTGTTTGACCCACTTTGTCTATTAGGTCGACTGTTATGAGGCTCCTTACTTTTAGGTCATCTCTCTATTAAGTGATGCAGTCATCCTTTTGTAGCCTGGGGACCGTAAGGGGTGGAGTTAGTTGCCCTCATAGGGCACCGTGGGGGAAGAAAATGACAAGACAGCGGTAGCGCCCCCTCTCGGCCTGGGGTGGTATCACATACCAGGGAAGAACTTGGATGGTGACCCTCGAGTGCACATGCATGACAATACATAATGTGTGTGTGTTATATGTTAAACATGCTGATCGTTCTCATTTTATTACATTTTCCAGTTTAAAAACACAAGACTTGACAACATAATAAAATTACATAATTAAAACACAGGATACGTCTGAGAATCCTAAGTGAACTAGAATTGTGTTCCTCATTTGCTGGTTAGTGATTCAGTTTGTGAACGGTCCACCTTGTTCATGTGTAACGACGTATTTCGAGCTCAAAAATAAATTGGTGAAGAACTCATTGTGATCAAGTTCTAAGCAAGTGCACCACCATTTGGTCATCTCCCGTTCATTGTCAAGAATGGTTCAGAGCAGCCAGGTGAATTATCCTCCAGGATTCCTTAACGTCTTTTCATTATGGGAGATGAATGATTGTAATCTTTCAAACAGAATACTAAATGGCTGCTTTATCCAGGATTCCCAAGTTAAAATGTTGATATTGCAAATGTTTCCAATGTAAAAGCATAAACAAAAGGCTGATGAAGATTGAGTTCGGGTACCTCGCAGTGAAGCCAGTTTAATGATCAGCTGACTAGGCCAACAGAAGAAGAAAATTAAAAGAATGTTCCGGTGTCGACTTCAGCCAATGCTTTCAATGAGCTAATCTCACATACACATTTGTGGCTTCGAAATTGAACACCAGCTTCCGGCTTTGCAGGATCGTACATATTGGACGTGAGGAAAGAAAGAAGCGGACCTTCTGTGTTGGAGCTGGACGTGACATCAATGCTTTCATTTCTGAGGGTAAAAGAGGAGACGGCCTTATCGACGGTGCCACCTCGTGTGCTGGAGTGGTATCGCTCTCTGATACGGTGCTCTGGAGATTTCCCCTTACACAAAGACATGAAAGTTTAACGTTTCCGATTCCTTCTAAAGGTAAAGACGTTTATTTTAAAAATCTGAAACCCCTTTCATTGCAATTAGCATGACAGGGATTTTTTTCTTTTTTTTTTCTTTTTGGACTGTACAAATTGGTATTTTGCTGGTGATTATCAGTTGTTATAATTTCTATTTATTCCAAGGCTTTTCTGGTCTGATTTGGTTCAGACATGTAATAATACCATTTTTGCTATCAATTAAAAAATAATTGGTTTGAATTAATTGACAGTCCACCAGTAATGGGAATTGGAGAAGCCTGGTGGGTCAGATTGATAAAAGATCTTCTTAACCACTAATGCTTACCCAGATAAAGTGGTGTAATATTCAAAGTCTACCAGATCAAAACCTCTCCTGGCAAGGTCCAAACATGACCCAGCCTGGGTGGGCTGCAGTGGAGGGCCGGGTTGGTAGACGTTTTCAAAAATGCAAGTTGCACCCACAAAGACATCGTACCTGAACAAAGGGAGTCAGCTTTGCACTATGAAGTCCTTTTGGTGCAAGAGGTGTGTTACAGAATCACAAGATCAAAGTAAATGTATGGTAATAGTGAAGCCGAAGGTCTCATCCATCCATCGATCCATCTAAAATCATACTGGACCAGAGGCCAGTCAGCTAATTAAAACAAAGAACCACCTAGTAGTTTAAGTGTATTGGATGTTTATCCATCCATCCATCCATCCATTATCCAACCCACTATATCCTAACTACAGGGTCACGGGTCTGTTGGAGCCAATCCCAGCCAACACAGGGCACAAGGCAAGAACAAACCCTGGGCAGGGTGCCAGCCCACCGCAGGGCACACACACACACACACACACACATCCACCACACACTAGGAACAATTAAGGACCACCAATGCATCTTTAGACTGTGGGAGGAAACCCATGCAGACACGGGGAGAACATGCAAACTCCACACAGGGAGGACCCGGGAAGCAAACCCAGGTCTCCTTACTGCGAGGTAGCAGCGCTACCACCGTGCCACCCGTATTGGATGTTTAGACTTCTAAAAAGACATCCTTCTGCTTATCCAGGTTGTATTACTATTCTGTTGTCACACTCATTTGCTTCTTTTAGGGCATGTTTAGGAATGTGAAGTTAATTTAAAACATTTATGTATTTGGCTGAAGCCTTTATGCAAAGTGACTTGCAACATTTATGATACAATTGGTTTCATCCCTTTTTTTGAAAACCGTTTTCCAATGGGAGCACAGGCAGGTCAAGTGATTTGTTTGGGTTCACACAGTGTCAGCAGTGGGATTTGAACCCACAACCTACAGATTTGAAGTTGTGGAATTTTTAGTTAATTTATAATCTTTACAAATTATTACAAGTATATACTTAAATGAATTTATAACAATGAAATGATTAAAACCTAAGGAAAGGGACTGAAGGTAACTAAAGGGTTAACTAAACATGGCTCAAAGCTTGAGGTCTGCCTCATCCTAAAGAAACCACCAGCTTGATTTTCCAAGGTTAGAATGAGGTAAATGAGTAACAAATAGCCCTCTAGAAAGTGAGGATAAACTAATGGGAAAGCCCAAAGACTCCCTCCTATGAAGTGGCACTAAGCCAATAAAAAATTTTGCAGGACAGACCACCCCCCTGAACAAGACATCTTTCAGGTAAATGGGAGTCTGAAAATACTGGTGGCACTTGTTGACTGGATGAATTAATAAAGTTCTGCATACTATGCATATTAAGAGTCAGATGATGGGATTATTAAATGAGGTAAGAGTAGTAGAAAAGCATAAAAGTAAATGAATTGTATTTTTGATTGCTCACTCCAGGACCGACACATTTGTGCATCTTTGTGCAAATAAAGAATTGTTCCGCATTCTCATTTGGTCTCCGTGAATGACTTCTTTGAAAACAGAGGGAAGCGTTTTCCACACCAAAGCCTTAACTGCTGCACTGTGCTGCCTGTAAACGGTATCAATAAAAGTGCACACCTTCTCTCCTGCTTGGTTTGGTACTTTATTGTTGATTTGTTGATATAGGGTCCTAGGATGACAATATTCACCCTTTTACACTTTTTATGAATTAGAATTTAAGAAAATGTCCTTAAATTGCTGCTGTAGCACTCATATGTTACATACCTTTTTATAGCTGTGACCTCAGGTAACAAGACTGAGTACCAGAACCGGCTGAAGAAAAAGTCAACTACGATGAAGCAAGTTCTTATAATATACACAACAATAAAAAGGAATAAGTGGGGGAACAAAAGGTAAGAAAAATAATTTTCTAATTGCAGTCAATCTAAATCCCACAAGGCAAGGAAAACAGGGAAGACCCAGGAAGCACCGTCTGCACGTTTCAAGGTTTAAACCAAGCCAATTTAATTGTATTGTGATCTGTCTTGTTGTATACAAAAACATTTTTGGTTTCTTCAATATATATTGACTCCTTTGTTTTGATTATTTATTCTTTATATTCAAATGAGAGAAAAAAAACGTTTCTACACCTGTACATTCATTGTAGCTTGTTCTTTCATTTTGAATCCGTAGCACAGCTCCGCCCTTGCTGTTCATTGGTGTGCGATTCACCGGTCCGCCTTTACACAGATTTTTGATGAATAATTAAATGGAAATTATTTTGTAACCAATTGTGCAAAACCACAGATGACGCTGTAGCCCTACTACTTAAATGGACTGTAATTCCCAGCAATCCCAGGAGTACTGCGTCACTTGGCAGCTTCAGCAGGTTGCCGTGAGGGCGCTAGCTTTAAAAATGAGCCCTGACAAGCCAGCAGGATCACAAATGGTGCTTCAGTTCACATTACAGTTGCATCCATCAGATTTTTGCTTTCACTTGGTTTATGTTCTTGTCCTGTGCCCGCTTGTTCATGTGAATTCATTAGGGCTGGAAAATGTCTTTGTCTTGGGAGTGCACTCAAACTTCTCCAAATCTTCAGTACCATGGTAGGACAAATCTTTACATAACTTGCAAGACGCTGTTCAAAGGGGATTTCATTTCATAGCAACACCACCATCTTCTACACCTGAGAACTTGGACGGTGCTGTCAGTTTTTATCATTTTGTGCTTAGTGTTTTGTTGGATTTCTTTTGTACCTGTAATATTAATCATTTTTTGTCATTTACTACCACACATACACACACACACACACACACACAAATGTATTATAATTTCAGTTTTACAAAAAGTTAGTTAACTAAACAACTGCTGAACTACACACGTTGTTTGGAATATGCCACGCTTCTTAGTCTCGGCAGCCAGTTTGACTCACATGATTTGTACGACTGTGGCAATATCGGGTCAGCACAACAACACCTTTTGTTTTTTCCTGCAGAGACTGAAATGAATTGGCTTGCCACAACCCATACTTACCACCTTTTACAGAGGAGCTGTGGAAAGCGTCCTGACAAACTGCATCACTGTGTGGTTTGGGAGCAACAAAGCCCATGCGCTCAAAACCCTGCAGCACATAGTAGGGACAGCTGAGAGGACCATAAGGGCCTACCTCTCCTCAATCCTGGACATTTTTGAGATACGCCGTCTCTCGCCTGTCCCACATGCTGTTTGACCTCCTGCCATCAGGTAGAAGGTACCACAGCGTTAAGACCAGCACAGCCAGGCCCTAGAACAGGATCTTTCCCCATGCTGTCAGACCTCTGAACTCCTACATGTCACCCAGTATCCTATCCTTGTAAGAGTCACTCGACTCTCTGCACTTTACTATGGATACTGAGCATTGTTTGAGCTTTATATTCCTGTGTCTTTTGTTTTGTTACTTGGTATTGTTGCACTAGTTTTGGTAACGTTATAGTGTAGGTTAAATGTATGTTGTTTTTTGCCTATGCACCAGAGACTGTAAGGATGAAATTTTCATTCAACCATATACTATATATGTGGGTGAATGACAGTAAAGGTTGAGTTGAGTACTTAGGGCCACCAAGGTGGCTCTTCCATCTTGGTAATCTCTGGTCTAGCTTGTGTTTGTTTTCATCTGCTCTGGTATGTTCCTTGGATGTAACGGCAGGCTGCATGGCCTGTCTGAATAAGACCACTGAGAGAGACAGAGAGAAACTATCTTTGTCACCCTGTCTTTATGTTCATCCAGCTTCCTTGAGGTACCTCCCAGACCAATGGGATAAGCCGACTCTCTTTTTTACTTTGTGCCCTCCCCCACCATAACCTATTGTCTGTGGGGAAGGAGCGAAAGATTTAGATTCGTCAAAAATTTCCATCTCTGACTTTTGATGGATCTCAATGTTTTAGGGTCCCCTGATACCGAAAAGAATGATATCTCAATGGTGGCTGTGTCTGTCTGTGTGTCACAGTATCATGAGGGTAGCCTAGAGCTAAAACGGCTGTACGGAAAAATACCAAACTTGAAACTTAAGCCTGTTATGAGATGATGATGTGCTGATTAGTTTTTGAGCCAAATCGTGGGAAAGAAAGAGGCACTCAAGACGAACCCTCAAATACCGTAATTCTGCCATTTATTATGAACTAGCAAAATACCCGCGCTTTGCAGCAGAGAAGTAGTGTGTTAAAGAGGTTATGTAAACATATATATACATATACATATCTACATATACATATATATACATATATACACACACACACATATACATATATACATATACACATACATAGTGCGTTGTAACACGGGCTGTGATTGTTACATGGGAGGGAGACGACAAATCACAGCTACCCGCTTTCTAATTGGGCCTGTGATTGGTGCTTTGACGGATGCCCAGATCCCACAGTATTTCCCCTTAGGAGAGGCGTTAGGCGAGTGTAATTGAATAGCGGTGCTGCAAGTTTAGCTTTACACCTGTTTTTAAGGCTTATTGACTGAAAGGGGCTTTCATGAAAAAAGTTAGGGCTTTGCTACAGGATACACCCTCCACAAGTTAAGGAAGTAAAAATAAAGGTATATATTTCTGTTTTATTTAAACCTTTTAAGTTTGTATGCGGGCGGTATGGTGGCGCAGTGAAAGGTGCCAGTTAGGAGACCCGGGTTCGCTTCCCTGCGTGGAGTTTGAATGTTCTCCCCGTGTCTGTCTGGGTTTCCTCCGGGTACTCCGGTTTCCTCCCACAGTCCAAAGACATGCAGGTTAGGTGCATTGGCGATTCTAAATTGTCCGTGGTGTGTGGGTGTGTGCGCCCTGCGGTGGGCTGGCACCTTGCCCGGGGTTTGTTTCCTGCCTTGTGCCCTGTGTTGGCAGGGATTGGCTCCTCTATTTAGTATATAGCGGGTTGGATAATGAATGGATGGACATTTGTATGCATAGCCCCATTTGCCCGTTTTCGTTTTTTTTCTTTCTTCAGTAATATTTCAGCAAACTCGGAGCTTGTCAGTTCAAATCCTGGTACTGACACCACTGTGTGACCCTGAGGAAGTCACTTCACCTGCCTGTGCTGCAAAAAACCAAAGTAATGTAACAAATTGTACCTCAGATGTTGCAAGTTGCTGGAATAAAGGCATAAGTCAAATAGATAAATATGTATTATACACATAGGAACTATTCATTTATTTTCAGTTAAGTCATCTGCAGCAAACCTTTATAAATGAGGGTTTCTCCTTTTTAGATAGTGCAAACTGTTTCTTCTTCATTGAGGTTTTCTCTTGGAGAGCTTTTTTCATTTCATTGAAAATTAAAGCAGCAGCTGCCAAAATATGTAGCTTTCTTATTAAATTTTTCAACATTGTGTAAAATAACTTTATAAAGTAACATAAAAGGTTTAAATACAACCAGTATTTAAATCCTTTTACACTAAAATATTACTAAAGAGATACAAAAAAAGTAAAATGCATATGTTCTTTTTCTTTAAGGAGATTAAATATTACTGAAGAAAGAAAAAAAAAAACTAAAACAGCAAAATGGGGCTATGCATACAAACTTAAAAGGTTTAAATAAAACAGAAATATATACTTTTATTTTTACTTCTTTAACTTGTGGAGGGTGTATCCTGTAGCAAAGCCCTAACTTTTTTCGTGAAAGCCCGTTTCAGTCAATAAGTCTTAAAAAGAGGTGTAAAGATATTGACAATAAGCTACGCAAACCCACCAAGACATGGAATCGTTTAAATCAAGGCGCGAGTCGAAAAACACCATCCCATAATATTATTTAACGATTAACACATTTCTATATGTATTGTAAGCATACAATACAACTGATAATATGTTGCGCTTATTTATCTGGTGTACCGACATTTTTGCGCGTTTAACGGATGAAATCCAACGTGGTTTGTGCCCTTCAGAATGAAAACAGTTTGCATTTAAATTTTTAATAAAAGGCGAGCTTTTAAGCCTGAGAAATCACCCCGTAAATGCACACGTTTAATTGCACATGTGTTAATATGTATGCTTACACAGTATTAAAAGACACTCAACAATTAACGTCATTTACCTTCGTTCCCGCGTTTGACTCGTGCTGTAAATCTCTTCCTTGTTTTCAGTTCACGTGATTACGTAGGAGGCGTGATGATGGGATACGTGACTCCGCCTCCTTCATTAGAGTATATGGACAAAAAAGAGGTTCCAGTTATGACCATTACACGTAGAATTTCGAAATGAAACCTGCCTAACTTTTGTAAGTAAGCTGTAAAGAATGAGCTTGCCAAATTTCAGCCTTCTACCTACACAGGAAGTTGGAGAATTAGTGATGAGTGAGTGAGTCAGTCAGTCAGTCAGTGAGGGCTTTGCCTTTTATTAGTATAGGTTGTTCTTGTCAATTGCTATCGTAATGACCTGTTTTATGATCAGAAAGATCAGCATCAGAGCTTTTAAATCATTACTGAAATGTTAAAGAACAGTTTGGATAACTTGGTTCCTGGGGCGCAAAGCCTACTGACGCTCACGTGCAAATTTTTTCAGTCCAGTCTGGTTTAGACGTGACTCTGCTCAGGTAGATTCGGTTCTTATTTCATCCCAAGCTTTATTCCTGAAGGGGCGTCATAAAGTTTACCTATTCCTTCCATTCCAGGCTATGCTGTACTGTTAGTGACCTTTCATCTCAGCCCACCTGTATTCCCCCAGGCTAGCTGATTCTCTCTCTCTCTCTCTCTTTTTATATAATATATATATATATATATATATAATGTGCGCCCAACTACATTGCGCACGTTAAAGTTCCCTGTTTAAACGTGGCTGCCAGTCGTGAACTGGGCCCTTCATCGCACAGCATTATGATTTTTTATAAGGGAAACAAAATTACAAAAGAAAACCCTTGGACATTGATTCGATAGGAACGGCCTACTCGGAATCACTGTCCGAATAGTAATTATGTGGTGGTGGAGGAGCATTTCTGCTTCTCTCCATTCACAGTCCATCTCGTTTTCACGACGCTGTCGTTTCCTCTCACGATCTCTTCTCAACCTTTCTCCAATCTCGCAGGTTGGTTTATGGCAATCCAAAGAGTAAGGCAATATACACGGAGCAATGGTTATAAAAGGGGGACACATAGGTATCCAGGCTCTTTAAACCATAAATAGGGATCACTTCACTGACATGTGAGAAAGCCAGGGTACAACTGTGAGACGCACAGCACTCGCCGGCTACAACGTAACAATAATAATTTCCGGAACGTGCTGTTATGTTGTCATTCATTTTACCCACTGTCTTTCTTTCATTCATATGTTACGTGGGCACGTACCTTTTATCTTTGGCAATCTCATTCTCTAACCAGGTCTCAGGAGCTAACCAGCGTAACACTGTCCACCACCCCTTTCGTTATTCCGGCACATTGTTGACATCCGTGAGTAACAAAAACGTACTAAACTGGAAGGTGGTCTACGCATGCGTGGAATTCGTGGACAAACAAAGATCAAGATCCAAATTAAGATTATATATAAAGATATATATGGTTGAAATAGTTTTACTGTCAAATAATGCAAAGAGTACGTGAGACGTGTTTCACCCTAATTCTGGGCTCATCAGGCGTACACACTCACTGCACTCCCCTCTCGGGGAACTGAACCTCGGATGTCAGCGCCAGAGGCGAAGCCTCTAACATTGCGCCACGGCATGTGGTTCGTTCATTTGACAGCATGTAGATCAGGGTAATTACATTCATGGCATTCGTAGTCTGAATCACAATCTGATTGTATGGGTGGTTACCTACCAGGTAACGCTTGTGGTTGGTCAGCAAGTCGGCTAACATCCACTACGGTGCCCTCTTTCAGTTGCGAGAAGAAGATCATAGAATGGTTGAAATAGTTTTACTGTCAAATAATACAAAGAGTACGCGACACGTGTTTCGCTCTAATTCTGGGCTCATCAGGCGTACACACTCACTGCACTCCCCTCTCAGGGAACTGAACCTCGGACGTCCGTGCCAGAGGCAAAGCCTCTAACGTTGCGCCACGGCGTGTGGTTCGTTCATTTTACAGAGCCCCAAACTCCATTCAGCTGGTAGACAAACTTCTCAAAGCATACAAGACAATGAAGTGCAACATGTCACTCAAGATTCATTTCATCCACTCACACTTGGACTTCTTCCCCGCAAATCTCAGTGCTCTCAGTGACAAACACGGTGAAAGGTTTCATCAGGACATTGCTACGATGGAGAAACGATAAGAGGGCAACTGGAATCCATCAATGCTTGCTGACTACTGTTGGCCACTGCAATGTGATGCACCAGACATTGAATACAAAAGAAAATCAGGAGCAAAACACTTTGAATTCTGTTGAATTTAATAGCTTATGCAAAACATAAACGTGACTAAATACGTTATTGTCAGTAAACATATAAATGTCTATTTCTCAGAGTTCCTATGTGATGCAGTAAAACCAAAACTATATTTGTGCATACCCAGTAGGTACCTGTCACAATCAGCAAAAACTTTTCAGGAAGCAAGACATTTCAAAAAAGTTGTGCAGTGTTATGGAAGGACCGAGGGAGAAAATGTTTACAAGACTGTTTCTCCTCTGGACCAACAGAGGGCAGCCCCCTTGGTTTCCAACAGGGCCATGGGTCGTGAGCATAGAAGCTCAACCCTGTTGGGACCCGTGGCCACCATCAGGGGCCGCATGGACGTTTACAGGGCCCTATTTGGCAGCACTTCCACCATACCCGGAAGTGCTGCTGAAAAAAGCTCATTGAGCACCGGGACTCCTTCCAGGTGCCCTATAAAAGGAGCCAGTCACCACCACTAAATGGCCAAAGTCGGGTGGACGAAGGGCTGTGCCTTGTGTGCTGAGAAGTCAACTGTATAAAAAAGTGTGTGTGGTGTGCTGAACCTGTGTCCTGCCTGTCTGAGTTGGGGTTAGGGCATCACAATATGAAGGAGCCCCAGTACTTTCTCGACACCCTTCTGCTGAAGTCCTCGGTGTTGGTGTGTCACAGAGAGGGGGTACAGCATTGTTCAGAATGGCACTCACTTTTGTCTTCATTCTCTGCTCCACTACTACCACCAGCAGGACCAGAAGGTGTCCCATAACTGAGCCTGCCCTTTTAATCAGTTTGTTGATTTGGTGGGCCTCTCAAGAAGTGATATTACCAGCCCAGAACATTACAATGAGGTGTGGTGTGTTCATCACATCTCTGACAGAGTTGACTCAATCTAAAAATACCTTAAAAGGTTTATAGAGTATAACTTAAAAACAAAGGACGGGATCAACAAATCTGAGGTGAAGCATTTTTTTAAGATTACAGGTGGAGTTTTAGAGAAGGCGTCAAGATGTAGATAGTAAATGGTGTATTATAGAAAATTCTTTTTTTTTTTTGTCATAAAGTGTAAAACAAAAAACTGTATACAATGTATATGAGCAAGAAGAAGACGTGACCAAAAGATGTTGACAAAGAGAAAAGAGTGTTGTCAGTCTGCAATGACTCGAATTCTCCTGCACATGTGACATGAAGGATGATAAGCAGAGCGGACGTGTTGAGCATGTGCATGTGCAACCTGAGTTTCTTTTCTTGAAGTTCAAAAATATGAAAGAAAACTTGAGGGAGAGAAAATGAAATGTGATAGAGAACTGAGGGTCTGACTCCAAGTGAATAAGGAGGATTAGACAATGAAAGAATTCATTCATTCATTTATTCATTCAAACATATCTGAATGGTCCTTTTTTCCATTTTTTAAATCTGAGAGTTTCATCAGCACACTGCAGGGACACAAAGCAGCTCAGTCTCATTCCACGTACATCCTTCAGGGCCGAAAGATGCCAACAGATGGGGAGTCTGTATTTTTTTTTTTTTTTTAATTTTTATTTTATTAATTTTCATTGTAATCATTCCATACAAACAGATCAATTTATAACCCAACAAATTTGAAGACAAATCAAACCCCACCCCTGAGAAGGAGAGCTTAGCTAAAGGAAAATTGCTTTATGCTTTTTAATAAGGCAACATTAGACAAAAGAAGGGGAGAAGTAAATATCTATATAAATAAGGGATGGAGAAGGGAGTTAAATGCAATAATAGTTAATTCTCTTATTCTAAAATAATATTGATTAAATCCTGCCAAGTTTTGAAAAAATTTTGTACAGATCCTCTAACTGAAAATTTGATTTTTTCCAATTTCAAATAATATAAAACATCAGTTTCCCACTGACTTATAAGAGGAGAATTAGGATTCTTCCAATTTAACAAAATAAGTCTGCGTGCCAAGAGTGTAGTGAATGCAATCACCGTTTGTTTGTCCTTCTCCAATTCAAGTCCATCTGGAAGGACACCAAACACAGCTGTTAGTGGGTTAGGAGGGATTGTGATACTAAGGCTGTCTGAGAGGCACTTAAAAATTTTTGTCCAAAATGATGTTAGTTTGGTGCAGGCCCAGAACATGTGACCCAGTGAGGCAGGAGCTTGGTTGCAGCGCTCGCAGGTTGGATCCTGGCCTGGAAACATTTTGGACAGTTTTAAGCGAGACAGATGAGCTCGATATATAATTTTTAGTTGAATAATTCTATGCTTTGCGCATATAGAACTCGAGTGAATTCTCTGCTTTGCTACCTTCCACTCCTTTTCTGATATATTGATTAAGAGATCTTCTTCCCAATGTCCTCTTGGATCTTTGAAAGGTAGGGACTCTAATAAGATTTTATATATTGCGGAAATAGTGTTTGTTTCCTCGGAATTGAGCAGTATTTTTTCCAGCATTGTGGAGGGTGCAAGGTGGGGGAAATCGGGCAATTTCTGTTTAACAAAATTTCTAATTTGAAGATAGTAAAAGAAATGTGTAGCTGGGAGGTTAAATTTTGAACGTAATTGTTCAAAAGATGTAAATATGTTGTCTATATAAAGATCTCTGAGCATTTTAATCCCAAAACTTTTCCAGGTATTAAAAACTGGATATACTTGCGAAGGTTGAAAGAGGTGGTTCCCTTGCAGAGGTGCCACTGATAAAAGGTTTTCCATCTTAAAATGCTTCCTAATTTGGTTCCATATTCTGAGTGAGTAAAGCACAATTGGGTTATTAGTATATTTGCGATAACTTTCATTTATTGGAGAGCAGAGCAGGGAATATAAAGAAGTACTACAGGATTTTACTTCTATTGCAGACCAAGCCTGTGTATGTGCATTTATTTGTGTCCAGGTTTTTATGGCTTGTATGTTTGCTGCCCAGTAATAAAACTGAAAATTAGGTAAAGCCATGCCACCTTCTGCCTGAGGTCTTTGTAGGGTCGCTCTTCGGATACGTGGGTGTTTTGAGTTCCAAATGAATGAGGTTATTATTGAATCTAACTGTTTAAAAAACGATTTATTGATATATATTGAAATGTTTTGAAATAAAAAGAGAAGTTTAGGAAGGATATTCATCTTAACGATGTTAATTCTTCCGGCTAGAGTGAGATGAAGGGTTGACCATCTATGCAAGTCTTGCTTAATTTTTTCCATACAGACGCCAAAATTTTGTTGATAAAGAGCTTTATGTTTACTTGTGATATTTACCCCTAGGTATTTAAACTGATCTGCTATGGTAAAAGGTAGGGTGTCTAATTTATTATTATATGCTTGTGAGTTCACTGGAAAGAGTATACTTTTATTCAGATTAATTCTAAGACCAGATATCTTTTGAAATTCTGTTAGTGCTGTTAAAACAGCAGGGACAGTGTTTTCTGGGTCCGATATATATAAGACCATATCATCTGCATATAAAGAAATTTTCTGTTCCAGTCCTTCTCTGACAATCCCCTTTATCTGATGAGAATTTCGGCAGTGAACCGCCAGTGGTTCAATAGCGATTGCAAACAACAGTGGCGACAAGGGACATCCTTGTCTGGTACCACGTTCTAGTTTAAAGTAGTCTGAGCAAATTTTATTAATACAAACTGAAGCTTCTGGACTGGTATACAGTAGTTTAATCCAAGCACAAATATTCGGGCCAAACCCAAATTTCTCCAATGCAGTGAAAAGGTAATTCCATTCGATCATGTCAAATGCCTTTTCTGCGTCTAATGATAGTAATATCTCTGGGGTGTTTGATTTTGCTGGTGAATATATAACATTAAACAAGCGTCGGAGATTTGAAGATAGATGTCGGCCTTTAATAAATCCAGTTTGATCTTGTGATATTACCGAGGGCAGCACTTTCTCCATCCTTCTAGCTAGGATTTTTGAGAGTATCTTAACATCATTATTCAGGAGTGAAATTGGTCTATATGATGCACATTGTAACAAGTCCTTATTTTGTTTAGGAAAGACGGTGATTAATGCTTGTCGAAATGTTTGAGGTAGTATTTGGTGGTCTTTAGCTTCTGTAAATGTTACCAATAAGAGTGGAGCTAGCTGAGTGGAGAATTTCTTATAAAACTCTACGGGGTAACCATCAGGGCCTGATGATTTCCCGCTTTGTAGTGACTTTATAGCGTCTAGTAATTCTGTTAGCGTTAGAGGTTTATCTAGTTCCTCAGCACTTAAAGCATCTATTTGTGGTATTTGTGAATTATCCAGAAATGCATTAGATTGCGTGTTGTCTTCTTTGGGCTCAGTGGAATATAAAGACTTATAGTAATCTCTAAATGTGTGCATTATTTTATTATGGTCGATGATTTCTTCTCCATTCTTGTTGGTGATTACTGGTATTGCATTGTGAACTTCTTGTTTATGAATTTGTTGAGCTAAAAGCTTATTAGCTTTTTCTCCGTGTTCATAGTAATGCTGTCTAGACTTATAAATAAGTTGTTCAGTTTCTTTAGTTGTTAAGATGTTAAGTTCTGTATGCAGGGCCTGCCTTTTCCTGTGAAGAGCTTCACTTGGACGCCTGGCTTGTTCTTCATCTATTCTAGTAATTTCATTTCTTAGCTCTGACACTTTCTTGGTTTCTAATTTATTTCTATGGGAAAGATATGAAATAATCTGGCCTCTTAGGAAGGCCTTTAGAGTTTCCCAGAGTGTTCCTGCAGAAACCTCTGTAGACGTGTTTGTCTCTAGGAAGAAGCTGATTTGTTTGGATATAAATTCTGTGCAGTTCTCGTCTGCCAATAAAAGAGGGTTAAGACGCCATCTGCGAGGTGAGTACGAGGGGCTTATTGATTTTAGCTCCAAGACTAGAGGGGCATGGTCAGAGATAACAATTGTGTCATATTTGCATGATTTAATTGTAGGCAGGAAATTATTATCTATAAAAAAATAATCAATTCTTGAGTAGCTATAATGCACTGGTGAGTAGAACGAATATGTTCTTGAGTTTGGGTTAAGAAACCTCCAGGGGTCTGATAAGTTGTGATCATTTAAAAACTGTGTAATTATCTTTGCAGTATTAGATGTCGTCCCCCCCTGTCACGGAGTCTGTATTTTGATCACTGCTCACCTGCTCCTTCTTTTCCCTGTGAACACTTAATGTGAGAACATGTTGAGGTCACAGAGACAGACAAAATGAATAACATTGTAACTATCCCAGTGGTGCAGCAGCCAGCACCCCCGAGAACAAGTTGTACCTTTATTTGTGACAGTGTGTCACACACTGATTTAATGCTCAAGTTTACAATGAAAGAAATGTACTTTACAATTTTTGTGAGCAGGTTCTTTGTGATATTCATCCATCCATCCATCCTCTTCCGCTTATCCGAGATCGGGTCGTAGGGGCAGCAGCTGGAGCAGAGATGCCCAGACTTCCCTCTCCCCAGTCACTTCTTCTAGCTCTTCTGGGGGAATCCCGAGGCATTCCCAGGCCATCCAGCGTGTCCTGGGTCTTCCCCGGGGCCTCCTCCCAGTTAGACATGCCTGGAACACCTCACCAGGGAGGCATCCTAATCACATGCCCGAGTCACCTCATCTGACTCCTCTCGATGCGGAGGAGCAGGGGCTCTACTCTGAGTCCCTCCTGGATGACTGAGCTTCTCACCCTGTCTTTAAGGGAGAGCCCAGACACCCTGCGGAGGAAAGTCATTTCAGCCACTTATATTCGCAATCTCATTCTTTCGGTCACTACCCACAGCTCATGATGATAGGTGAGGGTAAGAACATAGATTGACTGGTAAATTGAGAGCTTTGCCTTTCGGCTCAGCTCCTTTTCCACCATGGCAGACTGATCCAGAGCCCGCATCACCGCGGACGCCGCACCGATCCGCCTGTCGATCTCACGCTCCTATTCTTCCCTCACTCGTGAACAAGACCCCCGAGATACTTGAACTCCTCCACTTGGGGCAGGATCTCACTCCCAATCCTGAGAGGGCACTCCACCCCTTTCCGGCTGTGGACCATGATCTTGGATTTGGAGGTGCTGATTCCCATCCCAGCCACTTCACACTCAGCTGCGAACCGATCCAGAAAGAGCTGAAGATCACGGCCTGATGAAGAAAACAGGACAACATCATCTGCAAAAAGCTGTGACCCAATCCTGAGTCCACCAAACCGGACCCCCTCAATGCCCTGGCTGTGCCTAGAAATCCATCCATCCATCCATTTTCCAACCTGCTGAATCCGAACACAGGGTCACGGGGGTCTGCTGGAGCCAATCCCAGCCAACACAGGGCACAAGGCAGGAACCAATCCCGGGCAGGGTGCCAACCCACCATAGGACACACACAAACACACACCAAGCATACACTAGGGCCAATTTAGAATCGCCAATCCACCTAATCAGCATGTCTTTGGACTGTGGGAGGAAACAGGAATGCCCGGAGGAAGCCCACGCAGACACGGGGAGAACATGCAAACTCCACGCAGGGAGGGCCCGGGAAGTGAACCCGGGTCCCCAGGTCTCCCAACTGCGAGGCAGCAGCGCTACCCACTGCGCCACCGTGCCGTGCCGAGAAATTATGTCCATAAAAGTTATGAGCAGAATCGGTGACAAAGGGCAGCCCTGGCGGAGTCCAACTCTCACTGGAAACGGGTTCAACTTACTGCCGGCAATGCGGACCAAGCTCTGACACTTGTTGTACAGGGACCGAACAGCTCTTATCAGGGGGTCCAGTACCCCATACTCCCAGAGCACCCCCCAAAGGATTCCCCAAGGGACACGGTCAAACACCTTCTCCAAGTTCACAAAACACATGTAGACTGGTTGGGCAAACTCCCATGCACCCTCCCTGACCCTGCTAAGGGTGTAGAGCTGGTCCACTGTTCCGTGACCAGGACGAAAGCCACACTGTTCCTTCTGAATCCGAGGTTCGACTATCTGATGGACTCTCCTCTCCAGGACCCCTCGAATAGACTTTTCCAGGGAGGCTGAGGAGTGTGATCCCCCTGTAGTTGGAATCTTTGTGATATTGTGAATTTTAATACTTAAATGTGGGCTGAGGCTCCAAATCTCCTGCCTTCCTTTTTCTTTACATGCCACATTTGCATTGATTTATTGGACACAGAGTACGTATGGACATAAGAGTTGTACAGGATATGTACAAGAGATGTGTGACAGTGGTGAGGTCTGCAGTAGGAGTGACGGAGGTGGGATTACATCAAGGATCGGCTCTGAGCCCTTTCTTATTTGCAATGGTGATGGACAGGTTAACAGGCGAGATTAGACAGGAGTCCCCGTGGACTATGATGTTTGCTGATGACACTGTGATCTGTAGCGATAGTAGGGAGCAGGTCGAGGAGACCCTGGAGAGGTGGACATATGCTTTAGAGAGGAGAGGAATGAAGGTCAGTAGGAACAAGACAGAATACGTGTGTGTAAATGAGAGGGAGGTCAGTGGAATGGTGGGGATGAGGGAGTAGAGCTGGCGATGGTGGATGAGTTTAAATACTTGGGATCAACAGTACAGAGTAATGGGGATTGTGGAAGAGAAGTGAAAAAGAGAGTTCAGGCAGGGTGGAATGTGTGGAAAAGAGTGTCAGGAATGATTTGTGACAGACGGGTACCAGCAAGAGTGAAAGGGAAGGTTTACAGGACGGTAGTGAGACCAGCTATGTTATATGGGTTGGAGACGGTGGCATTGACCAGAAAGCAGGAGACAGAGCTGGAGGTGGCAGAGTTAAAGATGCTAAGATTTACATTGGGTGTGATGAGGATGGACAGGATTAGAAATGAGGACATTAGAGAGTCAGCTCAATTTGGATGGTTGGGAGACAAAGTCAGAGAGGTGAGATTACGTTGGTTTGGACATGTGCAGAGGAGAGATGCTGGGTATATTGGGAGAAGGATGCTAAAGATAGAGCTGCCAGGTAAGAGGAAAAGAGGAAGGACTAAGAGAAGGTTTATGGATGTGGTGAGAGAGGACATGCAGGTGATGGGTGTAACAGAATAAGATACAGAGGACAGAAAAATATCGAAGAAGATGATCTGTGGCGAACCCTAACGGGAACAGCTGAAAGAAGAAGAAGAGGACACAGAGCATGTATAAGATGTGTCCAGTTCCTTAATACTGTTTCATGAAGTTTGACTTTAGGCTCATCATCATAAATGATCAACCAGCCGGGCAGAATACAGTCACGAACATCAAGATACAACATGGAGAGGGAAATCCATTCAAATATCAGGCAAAGAAAACAACATCATCAAAAACAACAATAATATACAAAGCTTGTGGCTGGTCATGGAATGAAGAAATAAATAAACAAAAAAGAAATTAAACTTGCATACAATTAGAACAGCAACAGAAATATGCAAAGCAGACTATTTCCATTGTGCTGTACAGAACATTTTTACAGTTGAATAAAGATTATGGGCGGCACGGTGGCGCAGTGGTAGCGCTGCTGCCTCGCAGTAAGAAGACCTGGGTTCGCTTCCTGGGGCCTCCCTACGTGGAGTTTGCATGTTCTCCCCGTGTCTGCGTGGGTTTCCTCCTGGTACTCTGGTTTCCTCCCACAGTCCAAAGACATGCAGGTTAGGTCGATTGGCGGACCTAAATTGGCCCTAATGTGTGCTTGGTGTGTGTGTGTGTGTCATGGGTTGGCGCCCTGCCCGGGATTGGTTCCCTGCCTTGTGCCCTGTGTTGGCTGGGATTGGCTCCAGCAGACTCCCGTGACCCTGTGTTCGGATTCAGCGGGTTGGAAAATGGATGGATGGATAAAGATTATTTCCAACATGAGGGAAACAAGCTTTTCTGTTAAGCAAAATGTATTTTAGTTAATGAGGGAATTTATTTATTTGTTTCGTGACCTGAAGCTAGCTTTGTGTTATTAGTATAATAATAATAATAATTATTATTATTATTATAAGCAATAATGGTGGTTGTATTATGTGTACTATGCTTTAGATCTACCGGTTCTGTATGCTGAAAAGATGTCACATTATTATCTGTACATTTCTTTCGAGAAACTCAACATATTAGATATTTATTTATTATTTATGTATTCCTGCTCTTACCGTTACAATTTCTTGCAGTTATTAATAACAAATATTTTACAAGCAATACCATCCATCCATTATCCAACCCGCTGAATCCGAACACAGGGTCACGGGGGTCTGCTGGAGCCAATCCCCGCCAACACAGGGCAGGAACCAATCCCGGGCAGGGCGCAAACCCACCGCAGTACAAGCAATACACCACCTAAATCTGGCTATAAATATGTAGACATATCTAGCATTTATAACAAAACAAATTTTGTGAAAATCGGTTAAGAAACAATAATGTTATAATTAATAATTTTAATATCAGAAGTCCGCACGTCTCCATACCCGTCTGTGACTGTACACGCGGATTTGACCGCACCTTTATGGCGGCCGCGTCAGGGCGGGAAGTGCGGCATCTGTGAGCGGCTATCTGTGGTCACGTGCGCCTGTGGCGTGTGCCGCATGACGTCACTGAAACCGCGCCGTCTTCTCCATTGAGCAGTGTGTGAGAGGAGAGGCAACCTCTGTGGTCAAGCGTGGCGGACTTTAAAAGATTTACTACTCCTTTCAAACATCTGAGGTTGTATGGTGAACCTCATAAACAAGAATGGGTGATAAAAATTATTAGGAACGTGGAAGGGGAAAAAAAAAATAACACGGTAGGAACATGTGAATAAAATTCTAGAGAGGTGTTAGAAAGCTCTTAAAGTTCTCGGTTGTTTCGCTGGGAGTGAGTGGTACGCTGCGTTAATTAAGACTGTAATTGATTATAATGTTTTGTATGTGTCTCAGCGTTGTTTCAAATTCCTTGCTTTAAGAATATGTAATGGTGCTATGAAGGCACCGCCAATATCAGCTATATTAGTAGAGTTACCTTTGTATTTACGCAAATGGTCTACTGGTCTAATGTAAGCGGACATAATGGCGAATGTCTGGTAACAGCAGCGTAATAAAGTAGTCAGTTTTGGATGGTTATGAAATAAATAGGCAAAAAAAAAAAAAACTTGGAATATTTAAATATGTTCTTGGTCCCAGTGTACGTGTTCGCTGTTCTTCCGAGTTTTATTCGGTAATCTATGGTGGATTTGAATATTCGGGAGAACAAAATGAAAGGCAGAATGTATTTAACTTGTGCAAATCGTTAGTCTATACGTCCAAATACAATATTATGGCTTCTTACAGATCTATACAGGTGGCTGGAAGGGTCCAGTGATTGGGGCTTCAACGTATGTTCCAAATTAACATTTGGAAAAGTCTGTCAGATAACTTGTTAGTATTCAGCTCTGAGATGGTGGCAATAATTATTGCCCTAGAATGGGTCAAAGAGGTCCGCCAGAGCATATACTTGTTTGTTCTGATTTATTAACTCTGGATCAAGGATTAAATCGGGAGTTTCCAAATGTGGGTCAGATATATTAATAGAAATAGAGCAGCATCTGATCCTTTGTGTAGCTGTGGGTATTTTGGGAAATGAGATAGCTGACGATTTGACTACTAAGTCACTCTGTATTAAGAATGCAAATATAACGGTGCCCTTGCATAATGGGTAAGTAAAAGCCTCAATAAAAAACCTCAGTTAAATCAATTTGTATAAAGAGTTGGTAAAAAGACGAGAAAGGGAGACGTGAATTTCAGAATGTGGGGGGAAAAAGAGTGAAGTCGGAGGGAGAAAGTTAGTATTACGTTATTACAGACTTAAATTGTTCATTGTTTAGAATAAGTAAACCGCAGACAACGCATTTATCCTGCAACAGTCAGAAACTGCTGGAATGTTCTGCAGCTGAGGTGAAAGCAAGCCCCACCATCCCCGATTGGGTGTGCTTCATGCAATTGTACCCGGCTGCAGGTCGCAGGCTCGGCCTTCCACGCCACGCCCCCAGCATTCACGTCCGTCCTCTGTCACATCGCTTTCGTTGATAAACTAGTAACGTTGATTTACCCTGTAACCATAAAAGACGATATTAATATACCTTCCTCCAATCACGAGGCAAGAATACGAGTTTCTCTTTATGGTATTACTGTCGTATTTACTTTTAGAAACAAAAAAACAAGTTTTATAATTTGAGTCAGGATTCGATGTAGTTAAAAGAAAGAGGGCATAACATATTTTTAGATTAAGGAAACACCATACTAACTGCTATTATAGTGAATTCTATCATTCAAAATATTTGAAATTAATTTTACATGTGTACTAAACGGCATGTCTGTCATTATTTCTGGAACCTCGTTCAATAAAGGAAAATTCCGTTAATGACAATTATGTTACTAAATAAATGATGATCAATAACACAACAAAGCAATCAACAGGCATGAAAATGAAGTTCAAAACTTTCGAGTTCTCAGTAAAAGATACTTTTAAAGTTGTTTATATTGAACATTTTTTTAAATGATCCAGCTTACTATACAGTTCATACCTTCATTTCCATTGTCTGTCTTGAATTGTGTTTTCTTAATTTTGTTCTATGCTGCTGCTATAATGTTGATAAAGTTCAAATGGAGTTATTAAACTTTCAAACGTTTACCTGGTTTTTAATTTTAATGCATAATTGTTCTCCCTGGGACCCTAACTTATAAGTATGTACTTATCAAAAAAAGTGAAGCAAATCTCTTAAATTGCTTAATAGATATTATATTGTTTTGTTTTTCTAAAGAAATGTAAAAATGTGTATTATTGAAAGTTGCACTTCCATAAACTGTATTTTTTATTTATTTATTTTGGAACAGAACTAACAGATTTTAAAATTAACTTTAAAAATGTTTTGTTTGGGTAGATGCAATAATTACAAATTCATTTTTTAGTGATTTTAAATCCTTTAATCTCCATATACAATTTCTTGTATTAGGAATTTGTCATTTGTCGCATACCCCAACTTACTCTCCAAACGGAGATAAACTTTTTTGTAAATAAGATTACCGTTATTAGATCATCGGTCTCACTGCCTGCTCAGATTCATCTCTTCCCATAGTGTGTTCAGCTGTTTTTGACCACTTTGAGCCTGCGTGTCTCATTGTCTTTGTTGTTCGATTTGGTGCAATGCCTGAATCCTACAAATTGCCCCCTGGACAGTGTCCCCTCTTGATTAGTTAAAGGTTTTTTTGAATCTGCCAGACCATGTGGTTACCTTAATAAATTCTAAATTGATTTCTGGTTGTGTTCCTGGTGCCTTGAAACACGCTGTGGTGCAGAAACGTATTAAAAAACAAAAACAAAATAAGGACCCTCTAATGTGTCAAATTTCAGGCCAATTTCTGAACTGCCTTATTTATCTAAAGTCTTAGAAAAACTTGTCCTAACTCAAACATTTCTGGATGAAAAGAGTATTCTGGAAAAATTCACATACAAACACGCACACGCTAATGACTTCATCAGGGTTTAAATGTTTAGCAGTTCATTAGATGGAGAACTCCTTGGTGGCCTTTTTTAGGTGATTATGACTAAAGATTAAGACGGGGGGGGGGGGGCGGGGAGGATGTGATTGTGGCTGTGTTTTGGAACTCATTATTTTCCCCATTGAAGGTAATGAAGTTTCCGCTTCTTGTAGTTGAAACTTTGCTCTCCTATGTTTTCTTGAACACCTTCTATTGGGAAACAAGGGATTGCTGTGCTTTATTTCCATTAAGTTATCACACAAATTTATTGAATGCATTTTAATGTAACAGCACATTATATATGTGTGTTCTGCTTTGTTGTTTGGTTTTATACCTCATAGAATCTGTTTTTGGAGGGTATTTTGGTCATTTTAAAGTGAATTGTCAGTTTATTTTTTTATTCCAGTTTTTTCTTTTTTCTATACGTGACATGGCTGGATGCATCACGTGACTGTGATTATTGTATTGATGTAACACTATAAATACGGTGATTATACAGTGGTGTGAAAAACTATTTGCCCCCTTTCCTGATTTCTTATTCTTTTGCATGTTTGTCACACAAAATGTTTCTTATCATCAAACACATTTAACCATTAGTCAAATATAACACAAGTAAACACAAAATGCAGTTTTTAAATGATGGTGTTTATTATTTAGGGAGAAAAAAAATCCAAACCTACATGGCCCTGTGTGAAAAAGTAATTGCCCCCTTGTTAAAAAATAACCTAACTGTGGTGTATCACACCTGAGTTCAATTTCCGTAGCCACCCCCAGGCCTGATTACTGCCACACCTGTTTCAATCAAGAAATCACTTAAATAGGAGCTGCCTGACACAGAGAAGTAGACCAAAAGCACCTGAAAAGCTAGACATCATGCCAAGATCCAAAGAAATTCAGGAACAAATGAGAACAGAAGTAATTGAGATCTATCAGTCTGGTAAAGGTTATAAAGCCATTTCTAAAGCTTTGGGACTCCAGCGAACCACAGTGAGAGCCATTATCCACAAATGGCAAAAACATGGAACAGTGGTGAACCTTCCCAGGAGTGGCCAGCCGACCAAAATTACCCCAAGAGCGCAGAGACGACTCATCCGAGAGGTCACAAAAGACCCCAGGACAACGTCTAAAGAACTGCAGGCCTCACTTGCCTCAATTAAGGTCAGTGTTCACGACTCCACCATAAGAAAGAGACTGGGCAAAAACGGCCTGCATGGCAGATTTCCAAGACGCAAACCACTGTTAAGCAAAAAGAACATTAGGGCTCGTCTCAATTTTGCTAAGAAACATCTCAATGATTGCCAAGACTTTTGGGAAAATACCTTGTGGACTGATGAGTCAAAAGTTGAACTTTTTGGAAGGCAAATGTCCCGTTACATCTGGCGTAAAAGGAACACAGCATTTCAGAAAAAGAACATCATACCAACAGTAAAATATGGTGGTGGTAGTGTGATGGTCTGGGGTTGTTTTGCTGCTTCAGGACCTGGAAGGCTTGCTGTGATAGATGGAACCATGAATTCTACTGTCTACCAAAAATCCTGAAGGAGAATGTCCGGCCATCTGTTTGTCAACTCAAGCTGAAGCGATCTTGGGTGCTGCAACAGGACAATGACCCAAAACACACCAGCAAATCCACCTCTGAATGGCTGAAGAAAAACAAAATGAAGACTTTGGAGTGGCCTAGTCAAAGTCCTGACCTGAATCCAATTGAGATGCTATGGCATGACCTTAAAAAGGCAGTTCATGCTAGAAAACCCTCAAATAAAGCTGAATTACAACAATTTTGCAAAGATGAGTGGGCCAAAATTCCTCCAGAGCGCTGTAAAAGACTCATTGCAAGTTATCGCAAACGCTTGATTGCAGTTATTGCTGCTAAGGGTGGCCCAACCAGTTATTAGGTTCAGGGGGGCAATTACTTTTTCACACAGGGCCATGTAGGTTTGGATTTTTTTTCTCCCTAAATAATAAAAACCACCATTTACAAACTGCATTTTGTGTTTACTTGTGTTATATTTGACTAATGGTTAAATGTGTTTGATGATCAGAAACATTTTGTGTGACAAACATGCAAAAGAATAAGAAATTAGGAAGTGGGCAAATAGTTTTTCACACCACTGTATTGCACATTATCACTTGAGAACTTTTTTAACGTTATCTGTTATAGTTAATTTCTAAACAAGTAAGCCCCAGCATCATTTCTCGTTTTTGGTTTTTTTTATCTCCTTTTTGATTCTCTTTATTGTTTGTGGTGTTTTTCTTGCCTTTGGCTTCTCATCTAAAATTCAATGTTTGCTTCACGTTACCATCTCCTGGTCTTATTCTATTCTCACAATAATCCTTTGACACCTACGTGTCATAACTAATACATGAAGATAATTCTGGTGGCCTTCATTACGCCACTTTTACTTTTAAACACCCTTAGTGTCCATCACTGTACTAATAGTGCAATGTAGGATGGATGGCACAGGAGCTCAAGTCAGCTTAATGAACTCTTTATTTCTGCGGCAGGGGAGTATATAGTTCAACAGAATAAGACCATTTAAATTGGAAACAAGGCATTGTATATAATCTGCTCATTGGGATTAGCTCAGCGGGTAAAAGGGTAACTGGGCAGAATTTTTATGATTGTATTAATCGGTTACCAAACAAAAGTCTGTGTCTGATGTAAAGTTAAAAATAGAAGGTGAGCTTCATCAGGTGACACATGTCGGCCTAAGCTAGCAAACCCAGTGTTTCACCTGTTCATCCTCTCCTGGTGCAGGCTGCATGGTCCTATCAAAGTGAAGTTCCTCTTTTGTCTCCACCTTTCTGACTTGTCTCCCTTTCATAACAGTCCTCAAACCCTGCTTGTTAAAATATTCCACAGCATTAATGATAGCACAAATGTGGGACTTCCTGACAGACCGCATACAAAGGGTTAGTTAGGGTGGGCTCCCACATCTCATCAGCATCAGCACTGGCCCTTCTCAGGGCTGTGTGCTGAGCCCCCTGCTCTTCACGCTGTACACACATGACTGCGCCCCCGCCCACCACAGCAACACCATCGTCAAATTTGCAGACGACACACCACTGTGGTGGGGCTCGTCTCTAAGGAGGATGAGTCTGCCTACAGGGACGAAGTGGAGCGGCTGACAGCGTGGTGCACTGACAACAGCCTGCTCCTGACCACAATTAAGACCAAGGAGCTCGTTGTGGACTTCAGGAAAAGGAAAATGGACATCAAACCACTCTACATCGGAGGGGACTATGTGGAGAGGGTGTCAGACTTCTGCTTCCTGGGAGTCCACATCATGGAAGGCCTTTCCTGGTGTGTGAACACAACAGAGCTGGCCAAGAATGCTCAGCAGAGACTTTATTTATTGAGAGTCCTCAGTAAAAAATAACATCCCCCAAAAACTGCTGGTGTCCTTCTATCGCTGCTCTATTGAGAGTATCCTGTGCTACTGCCTCTGTGTGGGGTTTTCCAGCTGCACAACAGCACAGAGGAGAACACTTCAGTGGATCGTAAAGACTGCCCAGGAGATCATTGCTTGCACTTTACCCTCTCTGGATGAACTGCACAGCTCTCGCTCCCTCAGGAAAGCCGAAAACATCTTAAGACTCCTCACACCCCGCTCATGACATGCTCCAACTGTTGCCATCAGGCAGAAGATACAGGAACATCAAAACAAAGACTCATAGACTGAATAACAGTTTCTACCCTGTTGCTATTAGGGCACTGAATGCCACCTAATCACCTCCAATGCAGCAGTTCGATAGATGACATCTTGTGCAATAGTGTTCATGTGCATTAAGGTCTTATGTTGAATGTTTGTGTTCTACCTTATTTCTTCTTATCCTTTCCTTATTATGTTTATATTTTGACACTGCAGGGACTGCACCTAATTTCGTTGTATTTGTTACAATGACAGTAAAGAGATTCTGATTCTGAGCACCTCATGTTTAGTCCAAGTTGTTCATACTGCTAACCCAAAACTGTGCCAGATGGTCCTCCACCAGCCCGTTGAACCTTCTTTCCACTCCCACGTCCGTTTTAATTCTGATAATGTGATATGAAGCTTAGTGATTATTAACGCACCATGAACTGTCTGACTTGATGTAAACCCTATCTGAGAGGTTGTTGAAAAATTAAATTCAAATGTCTTTAGATATGAATAATGCAGTTTTGATGGAAATCATTTCTATTCTTTTCAGAGAGAACATCTTCTGTTTAATGTCTAGATGGATGTGAGAGAAGAGACGTGTGAGGCTGACATGAATATTGTGGAACAAAGGGCTGTACATATTAAGGAGGAGTGTGAGTGGGAGCCTGTCCACCTCAAACAGGAGAATCTCTGCATTAAGGATGAGGACTGTGAACTGGGGCCAGTAGACATTAAAGAGGAGGCTGAAGAGAAGTCTGTCAGTATCGTGACACCCAAACATGAAAGTGTGGAGAGTGTCAAGGAAGAAGACCTTCGTTATGGTTGTCAAGATGGAGCAGTGACCAGGTTAGTCTCCTCTCGGAGCACACACTGTTCATCTTTGGAGCCTTCCATCGATGAGAAGTCTGATTCATTACAGTCTGACGCAAAGAGGAGTGAGGAAATATCATCCATTAGAACTCTGGAAGATCAGCCACCACCTTCAAATCAGTCTGGAGCAAGTAGGTGTGAAATAAAAATATGCGTATGTTTGAGGGTTGGGGGTTATGTGAGGTCTTGTGCTTTTTATCTGAAATTTAGAAATGTAGTGTTATTGGTGTTTTAAGGTAGGCCATTTGTGTTAATGTTGTAAGGTATAATACTTTGTTGTTCTTGCATTATAATTTTAAAGCTTTAAGCCTGTCCTTGGTACAGAGTGCTGTATAAAAGTACATTTGCAAGATAGTTTGTGAGCCCTTTGGAATTCCCTGCATTTTTGCATGAATTTTACATGGAACAAAAACCTGCAGCCACAGGTGGTCCCCAGGACCGAGTTTGGGAAGCACTGCCGTAGTTGATTACCTTCTGTGTTCCTGCTCATTGTCTTACTGCATTACCCATTTTTTATTAAGCTTCCACTACCCAGACATCCTCCGGTCAGATTTTCTGATAATGTTTGGTGTTTCTTTGATGATACACAGTTAATTACAAGAGTGCGTATTTCTCATGTCCTTGCTAGTTACTAATAAATGGACCGCATGAAAACCATATTGTCACCTATTTTCATATTCAGCCTGTCTGGCTTCAACTGTGAAGGCCTGTGTCTCATGTTCACCCTCACTGTGCCACAGGCTCCAATTCCTCTGCTCTGTAGCTCCATGTACAATTCTGGGCATGTATGAAAATTGTCCAAATGTACACATGACCCAAATGTTCATAGCCCTGAAGCAGCTCCAGCACAACCTGACTTGTCAAGGGACAGTTCTCTCTTTGAAAGAAATACTTTCCTGTATATGTGATTACTTTCAGGCAGAAACCAGTGTTTGCTTCTGCCAGTACAAAATCCGTTATGCCATACGTTCTGGGCTTGTCTGGCATAAATTGTCAGAAAAAGGGCGTCCCTTTTATTTTATCATAGATTCATGCACAGACAAATCACAGCCAGGCAGATAAAATTGTTTCTGTGTTGGTTCCACAATGTCAAGCAGGGGCTGAACTTTATGCATGGCGTTATAGCCTGGCTCACCCCTTGGGATTTGCTTCTGTTTATTACAGAAGTGAATAAAACTTTGCATCACGTACCTATCATCACGCTGCATAACCTGTCCAAAGCCACCAGGGGACAAAGCACGTTTGGACCAATGCTCCCTGAAGTTATATCACCAGTTCTGTCCCATCTCTATTTGTAATGCCACAGCGCGCTTCATCTCGTCTTTTGTTGTGTGTTTCCACTTTGAAAAACGAGAATGCGATGCAAGCACAGCCCGTGATTCAAAAAATGTACCTGCCTACCTGTTTGTCTCGTCTGACAGTAGCTGAAAAGCAGCATCAGGAGAGAGCAGCCTGAAGTAGTTCAGCAGCTGGTGATCTGTCGTGTCCAACAGCAAGCCATGCCGTCTTCTGAAGTCCATTAGCCGGTTTGGCTCCCACAGATCAATGTCTGGGTATTCCTCCCACGCGAACCTTGCCGTAGGTGCATTGGCTGCACGAATGTGCTCAGCTGACAGCCGATCAGCTGGTGCAGCATCGGCAGGTGTCCGATCAGCTGATGCCAGCTTCTCACTCTCTTGCTCGATCTCCTGATCACTGTCAATAAAATCCGATTCTGAAAAATCAGTCTGACTCAGCAATAATGAGCAAAACATCGTCTGCCGAGTGTTTTCTTTTCTGCACTCACTTTGCTCCCTTGTGACATGTCGATGCCATCTTGCCTTTGTTTACATTTTGCAACTCACGCACATGCAAGGATTAGTTGCAGAGTCAACGAGTCTAGCATTCCGCCAAGCACAGAGGGAATGCCTGTGACGTGACGGTGAGTTTTGTCGCCATTAACAGCTGATTGTCGTCCTCTATCGCTGGATGTCGACTTTTGTCGATATTCGCCCTCAACCCCTCCTGTCGACAAAAGTCGACATCTGCTCTAAAAGAGTTAATAAAAAATCTCCCAAACTTAGTTTTCAATTTCTATATCGACTCCAAAACACACAAACTTAGTAATAATGTCTCGCTTAATTAGGATAAGAGTCCAATGAAAAACGGAAGTTGGTTGGAACAAAATCCTGCAGCCACAGTGGGTCCCCAGGATTGAGTTTGGGATCCCCTGATCTATTTCATGTGTGATTATTTATTTTATTTTTTTACATAATAAAACTTACTAAAAATTCTTATTTGGTTTTTAGAGTTTATAAATAGTGTTTTTGCCCGGGGCTGTAGAAGGAAAAGAACACTGCTCTCAAAGGATTTGACAACACTGCACAAGCTGCAGTATGCTTCTGAAGCTGTGTTGATTTGCTTACCATTGGAAAGCCCCATTTCTCTGCATTAAATCAAAAGAAAAAAAATAAACAAAAGCAAAAGGACCTGGGGCTTCAGGTATAATGCTGTGTGTAGAATTCACACTAAAAACATGGTGTATGGACAAAAGTGGACATGTGCGTACACACACACACACACACAAAAATTCAGATGCACAAAACTGTGTAAGCCAACCTCCACGCACTTCTATTCCGTAAATCCCAGTTAGCGTGAAGTGTAACACACATGCATGTGCTCGCTGTCCCACCCTGACTCCTCCCAGAATTTTGCATATTTGAATATGTAAATCAATATGACTAGCTCTTTCAGTTGAGCCATTTTTATGATGAAATCCATGAAAGTATGCATTTTACATTTTACAGATACATCTTTAACTTCATTTAAAGACTGTAGTAATATACAGTTAATAATTTAAACAGGTGAAGGCACACTGGTGTAGTGGTAGCAATGAGCTGATGCCCCATCCAAGGATTGTTGTTGATTCCCCTGTCCAAGCGCGAGGCAGGAACAATCCCTGGATGGGGCGCCAGCTTGTCGCTACCACTACTTCACTAAACTTTCTCTTGTTTAATTATTAACAGTATACATTATTTAAATGAAATTAATTTTTTATCTGTAAAATGTAATTTGTAAACTTTAATGGATTTCATCATAAAAATGATATCAAGTATACATCCTAGTATTCTAACAGTACACAGCTAAATGAGGATGGCTCTTGGAAATCTAAATCAACTTAGAAGCCAGTCGTCATCATCTGTAAATATGCACTTCTGTTCTATTGAATTGAATTGAATTCCTTTATTGTCATTGTATGGTACAATGAGATTCAATATGCAAATCCTCTATAAACTTATTTTCCTATAAAATGATAAAATAACAGTAATGTGATACAAATTTTGAAAAATGCACAATTTGAAAGCATAAGTACGATAAACATGTATATACAGTGCAGATAGTGCAAATGGTTCATAAAGTGGCTCAGGTTGTATCGCAAGTTTACAGTGAGGTGATTGTACTTAGAAGTACAAGCAGTTCTACCAGGAGCTCTTGATGGACTGACTGAGTGCGTTTAGAGCTCTTGGGATGAAACTGTTTCTGAACCATGAGGTCCCTACAGGAAAGGCTCTGAAGCATTTGCCAAATGGGAGAAGTTCAAATAGACTGCGCATGGCTGAGTGGAGTCCAAGCAGATGCTGGTGGCTTTCCTTAGGCAGCGTGTGCTATAAATGTCCTCCGGGGCTGGAAGCTGTATCCCAATAATCCTCTGTGCTCTCGACGCAGCCCGCAGATTTTAAAGTACTCGGAGTGGTGCAGTGAGTGTAACAACACTAAAGCAGCTGTGGTATTTGGAATAGTTTGGCCATTCCATGCTTCATTATTTGGTTACAGAGTGATGGCAATCAAGTGAGACTGGAATGTGTTTTATGTTTTGACATTAGAATTTGGTACTTTGGAGAATTTATTCTTTGACTTTATTTACTCTTTAATTCCTTTTGTGATCTTTGTTATTAAAGTATCTGTGTTCAATTTGGTTTTGTTTGGAGAAAAATAGATTGTGTTGTAGTTTTTTTTTTTTTTTTTCTCCGCTACAGTTTTTTAAATGTTGATTTAATTGTTTTTGCCTTTTTGTATTTAATTAGCAATCAATGAGATGAGCAATTAATGTGTGTTTGCTTCAAGGAGTGGCACGGTACAGGGTGTGATGACTGGCGTTCTTTATAACATTTGAATGATTTCCTAAAGAGTTTTGAGCAAAGTAGCCCACTTTTTGTTTACCTGAAGATCTAGGAGGGTTCCTGAATAAGTTTACCGTTCTGCCCTGACATCACTTAATTTACTTATCGGCACCACCAATGTTGGCATTGTTGGTTGCTGTGGCTATTTACCCAAAATGCTCTGGGCATGTGTGACATCATCAGAACAATGATCTAAAGGTCAGCCTGGGCATCTACAGGGTAACCGACATTAGGGTGAAAAGTTCTGGTGTGTGTGACTCTTGCTTCAAAACATCTTGTTAATGAACTTGGTCTTAGTATTTAAGGCTTCCATTTCTGATTTAGTGTTTTGAACTTGACAACTGAGTGGTCAGACTTTCATAACGACACTGGCTTGACATTCTGACTATATCAAATTTGCTGATCCTTTTCATTCTCACTATCTCTTTCAGGGTCATTCCACGGGGGGTTTGTGCATCCTAATGATCCTCAGAGTGGTGACGTGTGGAGACTTGTACTCCTGCCTGGATTAGTCTAAGTCAGGGGCCTCCAACTCCGGTCCTGGAGAGCTACTGTGGCTGCAAGGTGTCATTCTAACTCTTTTCTTAGTTAGTGACCAGTTTTTACTGCTAATTAACTATTTCCTTTTATTTTAATTGACTTTTCTCGAGACTCTGACCTCTGAATTAATTCTTTTTTCCTTAAACAGCACCTAAACATAAATTTGATGTGAAGTGAGCGAACCGATAACCAGCTGGGGCCTCAAACTCCAACCTACTTCAGTTTCTTAATTTGAATCCGATTCTCGTTGCTAATTAAAGCCGTTATTTAATTCCATGGCGCTCATTCTGCCATTGCAGACATTTCCAAAACTGTTGATTTTTCTTTTTTAAGAGTGCTGGCTGTCAAAATGTGTTGTGGACCTGAGCAGATCAACATTACTGAGGCCTTCACCTTTATTTTCAGTTATTGCGTGATGGCCGCAGGTTGTTGTTTATATGTTGGTTCATTTTGTGCCTTAATATTGTTTGGTTGCTAAAAGAAATAAGAGGCCTGCGTCTTAAGATGTGCATCAATTAAAATTAAGGCAAAGAGTTAATTGGCAGCAAAATCTGGTCACTAATTATGAAAAGGGTTAGAATGAAAACCTGCAGCCACTGTAGCTCTCCAGGCTTGGAGTTGGAGACCCCCTGGTTTAAGTGTTATGATTAGCAGTGTGAAAGAATCGGTTTGGGGCAGCCACCCGTATATTGTCCTTGGCTGAAAAAAGGCTACAGTTAATAAGCCAGGATGTGTTCTTGTTGAGTTCCAAACTGAAATGATTTGGTTTTTGAAAAGATGACATATTTATAAGTCAAAACCGGAAGTGAAGTTTGATCTGGAAGTGACATCGTTGATGTTGAATCAGGCAGGTTTTCCCGTATTTGGCCCACAGAGGTAACAGAGGTAGGTTTAGTGCACCCCGCCACCCCCTGGCCTGGCAGGTAATTACCTCCACTTTGTCCACTCGGCTCCCTCCTAATCACACATGTGTGACAGCAGAGTGAAAATTAACATTTATATATCTGTTTAGAAGTTTTCAAACTCAAGAATTCTGAAAACATCAGTTTTTTTTGTTTGTTTTATGATGTTTTGATAAGTTAAATATTTGTAGCATTGTCCTGCAACGCCATCTTTGTTTCCCTATGGGCACCTGCCATTTCAGAGCTAATGTCCTAGGTGTTTCATTTGCAGTTGTACTCTGAATTCCCCAGAATGTGTAATCTGTCTGACATCAGCAAAGTGACCGTATAAACATCTGTAGTATTTAAGATAGCCGATTAATCCCAGAGCAATGTGCAAACAATCTTTTAATCATTGTCTTCCTGGTTTATGAAGTTAGCTCTGGTTATTGTCTTTCAAGTTCTGGTCAGATTGGTTTAATTTTGTTCTTTGGCTTTCATTCATCTCCCACTCATTATCATTCCATACATAGTGTCTGAACCAGCATCAGTAAAATAGTGGAAGTTCTAGATGAAGAACCACCCCATGAATAACCCTCATGCTAATTGCAACTCGACTAAAGAGAACCTCACCAGAAACAGGAATACTGGGACCCAGCCCTGGAGCCAGGCCTGTGCATTGTGGCGCACATTGACCAGTCAGGTATTATCTAACACAGATGCATTGTGGTAGAAATGTAACATCTTATTAAAGAAAGAAACATCAACTAACAGGACAAATCAGTTATCAGTCAGGAGAAAAACCATTCATGGTATCTTTTAATTACTGCCCAGTAAAATACCTTGGAGGGAGCGTTCATCAAAAGCAGTCCGTTAGAGCCTGGTCAGAGATAACAAAGAATAGAGGTTCATTTTATAAACTGTTGAATTTATATACAGTGTCAATCAATGCATACATTTTACCCTGATTGGTTTACACCCAAAAGACTCAATATTATAGACTTTTATATATGTTCTGGTTCTTCTTTATATCTTTTGAGATGAGCTACCACCCTTGAACTTCTCTGTGCATATAACAATTGTCAATTCTCATTTATAGGACATCTGTTGATTTCTTAGTCATCCTTCAGTATATTTTGTCGTTCACTTGATCTTTGTCTGATTTCTGGCATTTGTGCAATTTCCTTAAGATTAAAGCTATGTTAGAGGTTGGGTGCAGTGTGAGTTGGGTGGTGGCCGAAGGCGGGGACCTTGGCGGTCTGATCCTCGGCTACAAAAGCTGGCTCTTGGGACGTGGAATGTCACCTCTCTGAAGGGGAAGGAGCCTGAGCTAGTGCGTGAGGTTGAGAGGTTCCGGCAAGATATAGTTGGACTCACCTTGACGCACAGCTTGGACTCTGGAACCAACCTCCTTTAGAGGGGCTGGACTCTCTACCTCTCTGGAATTGCCCCCGGTGAGAGGTGCCGAGCGGGGGGGGTTTGGGAGGGGACAATAAGTATACCGACTTGGAGCCTGTTCATTGGGGTTTACCCCGGTAGATGAGAGGGTAGCCTGCCTCCGCCTTCAGTTGGGGGGACGGGTCCTAACTGTTGTTTGTGCGTATGCACCGAACAGCAGTTCGGAGTACCCACCCTTTTTCGAGTCCCTGGAGGGGGAGCTAGAGGGCATACCTTCTGGGGACTCCCTCGTTCTGCTGGGATACTTCAATACTCACATGGGCAATGACAGTGAGACCTGGAAGGGCGTGATTGGGAGGAATGGCCCCCCTGATCTGAACCCGAGTGGTGTTTTGTTATTGGACGTCTGTGCTCGTCACGGATTGTCCATAACGAACACCATGTTCAAGCATAGGGGTGTTCATATGTGCACTTGGCACCAGGACACCCTAGGCCTCAGTTCGATGATCAACTTTGTGGTCGTGTCATCGGACTTGCGGCCACATGTCTTGGACTCTCAGGTGAAGAGAGGGGCGGAGCTGTCAACTGATCACCACCTGGTGGTGAGTTGGCTCCGATGGTGGGGGAGGATGCCGGTCAGGCCTGGTAGGCCCAAACGTGTTCTGAGGGTCTGCTGGGAATGTCTGGCAGAGCCCCCTGTCAGAAGTAGCTTCAACTCCCACCTCTGGCAGAACTTCGACCACATCCCGAGGGAGGTGGGGGACATTGAGTCCGAATGGGCCATGTTCTGTGCCTCTGTTGTTGAGGCGGCTGACCGGAGCTGTGGCCGTAAGGTGGTCGGTGCCTGTCGTGGTGGCATTCCCCAAACCCGTTGGTGGACACCAGTGGTGAGAGATGCTGTCAAGCTGAAGGAGTCCTACCAGTCCCTTTTGACCTGTGGGACTCTGGAGGCAGCTAACAGGTACCGGCAGGCCAAGTGGAATGCGGCTTTGGTGGTTGCTGAGGCACAAACTCGTACGTGGGAGGAGTTTGGAGAGGCCATGGAGAACGACTTTCGGACGGCTTCGAGGAGATTCTGGTCCACCGTCCGGCGTCTCAGGAGGGGGAAGCAGTGCAGTGTCAACACTGTATATGGTGGGGATGGTGCACTGCTGACCTCGACTCGGGATGTTGTGGGTCAGTGGGGGGAGTACTTCGACCTCCACCGACCTCCTCAATCCCACTAACATGCCTTCCAATGAGGAAGCAGAGCCTGGGGACTCGGAGGTGGGCTCCCCCATTTCTGGGACTGAGGTCACCGAGGTGGTCAAAAAACTCCTTGGTGGCAGGGCCCCGGGGGTGGATGAGATACGCCCGGAGTTCCTCAAGGCTCTGGATGTTGTAGGACTGTCTTGGTTGGCACGTCTCTGCAACATCGCATGGACATCAGGGACAGTGCCTCTGTATTGGCAGACCGGGGTGGTGGTCCCCCTCTTTAAGATAGGGGACCGGAGGGTGTGTTTCCAACTACAGAGGGATCACACTCCTCAGCCTCCCTGGAAAAGTCTATTCGGGGGTCCTGGAGAGGAGGGTCCATCGGATAGTCGAGCCTCGGATTTAGAAGGAACAGTGTGGCATTCATCCTGGTCGCGGAACAGTGGACCAGCTCTACACCCTTGGCAGGGTCCTGGAGGGTGCATGGGAGTTCGCCCAACCAGTCTACATGTGTTTTGTGGACTTGGAAAAGGCGTTTGACCGTGTCCCTTGGGGAATCCTGTGGGGGGTACTCCGAGAATATGGGGTACCGGACCCCCTGATAAGAGCTATTCGGTCCCTGTACGATCAGTGCTAGAGCTTGGTCCGCATTGCCGGCAGTAAGTCGAACCCGTTTCCAGTGAGAGTTGGACTCCGCCAGGGCTGCCCTTTGTCACCGATTCTGTTCATAATTTTTATGGACAGAATTTCTAGGCGCAGCCAGGGCGTTGAGGGGGTCCGGTTTGGTGGACTCAGGATTGGGTCACTGTTTTTTGCAGATGATGTTGTCCTGTTTGCTTCATCAGGCCGTGATCTTCAGCTCTCTCTGGATCGGTTCGCAGCCGAGTGTGAAGCGGCTGGGATGGGAATCAGCACCTCCAAATCCGAGACCATGGTCCTCAGCCGGAAAAGGGTGGAATGCCCTCTCAGGGTTGGTAGCGAGATCCTGCCCCAAGTGGAGGAGTTCAAGTATCTCGGGGTCTTGTTCACGAGTGAGGGAAGAATGGAGCGTGAGATCGACAGGTGGATCGGTGCAGCATCCGCAGTGATGCGGGCTCTGCATCGGTCTGTCGTGGTGAAAAAGGAGCTGAGCCGCAAGGCAAAGCTCTCAATTTACCAGTCGATCTATGTTCTTACCCTCACCTATCGTCATGAGCTTATGGGTAGTGACCGAAAGAACGAGATCGCGAATACAAGCGGCTGAAATGAGTTTCCTCCGCAGGGTGTCTGGGCTCTCCTTAAAGATAGGGTGAGAAGCTCAGTCATCTGGGAGGTGCTCAGAGTAGAGCCGCTGCTCGTCCGCATCGAGAGGAGTCAGATGAGGTGGCTCGGGCATCTGATCAGGATGCCTCCTGGACGCCTCCCTGGTGAGGTGTTCCAGGCACGTCTAACCGGGAGGAGGCCCCGGGGAAGACCCAGGACACGCTGGAGGGACTATGTCTCCTGGCTGGCCTGGGAACGCCTTGGGATTCTCCTGGAACAGCTAGAAGAAGTGGCTGGGGAGAGGGAAGTCTGTGCATCTCTGCTCAAGCTGCTGCCCCCGCGACCCGACCTCGGATAAGCGGAAGAGGATGGATGGATAATGCTATGTTACCTTAAAATTATTCTTCCACAGCATGGAGCCACCATGTGGGCTCATAAGATAAAGGATAATAGCTGGGTGCAATGACAGTCTTATAACACTCTAGACAAGAGCAGGCCTTTCAGCCTGACAAAGCTTGCCAGTCCTATCCACTTATTTCTTCCAAAAAAACAAGTCGATTTTTGAAAGTCACTAAAGTCTTACTGTCTACCACACTTCTTGGTCACTTATTGCGAGGGTCTGTGAAGAAAATCTTCCTAATGTTTGTTTGAAATTTCCCCTTAACAAGTTTCCAAATGTGTCCCTGTGTTCTTGATGAACTCATTTTAAAGTCACCGTCATGATCCACTGGGCTAATTCCCTTCATAATTTAATCACTTCAATCAGGTCTCCTCTTAATCTTCTTTTGCAGATATTATACAGAGCAAGTCTGCCTCTATATGAGTGCAAACATACAAAGAAGGGCACCTGCTATTTCAGAGCTAATGTCCTAGGTGTTTCATTTGCAGTCGTACTCTGAATTCCCCAGAATGCATAATCTGTGTGACAACAGCAGAGTGACCATATAAAATTCTGTGATATCTAAGATAGCAGATAAATCCCAGAGCAGCATCCAAACAATCTTTTTTTAATCATTGTCTTCCTAGTTTATGAAGTTAGTCTAAGAATGATGGCCGGTCATCAATCACCACCCCAAGGTTGCATACTGACTAGACAGGAGTTGGTAACAATGAGTAAAGCTTTACAGAAATTGGGGCATGAACAGACTTTCTGCCTGGGATAACAAAAGCACTGTCTTTCCAAGGTGTAGCTGTAGATGGTGGTCCTTCATCCATGTTGAAATCTTAGTGAGATATGCAGGGGACTCTAGCTGATACCATCATGTCCTCAGCGGGTAACAACCGTTACAGTGGCATGCTGACAGTATAGACCTCGTATGTGAAACCACCTCATGGTGTAGATGTAGAGAGAACAGGGTAGAGGACTGAGAACCGATCCTTGAGACATCCCTATGTATGTCTGAGGCACCCCTGACAGCTCTTCTTACCCAGACACATGGTGGGCTCCGCTCAAACCTTGCAGAGAGCAGCCAAGATCAGTGAAGGTGACTGTGTCAAAGGCAGAGGTGAGATCTTGATGGATCAGGACTGATGACAGGTTGGTAGCTCTAGCTGGTCGACATCAGCCAGTAGAGTGCTTCCTTTTGAAGCCAGACTGGTTGACATTGTTTATTCTGTTCTGTACGAAGAAAGAAGAGGCTTGGTAAGATACAGCATGTGCAAGTGTTTTGGAAGGAAAGGAAAGAAACAAGACTGGTCTGTAATTGCTAAGTTGTTGGGGGGGGAATCGAGTGTTGTTTTTTTGAGGATTGGGGTTATCACCGCATGTTTGAAAATGGCAGACCAGAGCTGAGTGAGGTGTTTAATTATGTGTGTAATTGCAGAAATGAGTCAGGGTGAGGGGGAGAGCCTAATCAGATGTGAGTGGATGGGGTCAAGTGGACATGTAGTGGGATGACTGGCGAGGTGGTTGAAAACATCAGTGGTGGAGAATGTTGGATGAAGCTTGGGAGGAGGCATAATGACTGGCGGTGATGATGAGAACTGTTAGCTAATAATAGCTTTATTCAGGAAAGGGTAGCTAACAAAGTCATCAGCAGTCAAGGTGGTTAGAGAAGGAGGTGAAAGCGTAGAACAGAGAGTGTGTGTCAGTAGTGATGTTAATCTTCGTCTGATGGAAATTAGAATCAGAATCACTTCATTGCTAGCATGTGAAACATATCAGAATTGTCTTTGGTTAGGTGCAAAACCATGGCATACGAGACATTACTAACTGAAGACAACACAATTGCTATCCACATTTAACCTGACACCGTACAAACAGCTATACCAATATAAGTTTCTTGAACAAAAACATTTACAAACTTCCATAGTATTGTCAAGTAAATAGAAAAACTATACAAAATAATATCAAGTAGTACAAGTTGAGGCTGATCCTCCAATTAGCTGTGAACCACCCAATCTCAGTGAGATTGCACAGGTGGTGAACCAGCTAAGGGTAGGAAAGGCTGCAGGGATCTGTGGTATCCAGGATGAACTTCTCTAGGCTGGTGGTAAGGCTGTCCTCCTGGCATTGCAAGCAATCTTTGCTTCCATTTGGGAGACTGGCATCATCCCAACTGACTGGAAAACAGGACTTGTCATCCCTGTCTGGAAAGGGAAGGGTGATCGTCTGGATTGCAGCAACTACAGGGTGATAACACTGCACTCAGTGCCGGGGTAAGGTCCTTGCTAGAGTCGTCCTCAGTAGGATCCATGATCACTTACTCACCTACCAGCGACAGGAACATTCTGGTTTTACACCTAAGATTATCATCGGACGCATCCTGGCACTGAGGGTTCTCATGGAAAGCAAACGCAAATATCAGCAGAGTTCCTTTGCAGTCTTTGTCGATTTTCGCAAAGCGTTTGACTCAGTTGATCGAGCTGCCCTGTGGGACATCCTGAGGGTTTGCGTTATTCCCTCAAGGTTGCTGGATATCATGGCCCGCCTGTACACTGGTACTGTGACTGATGTGCAGAGTGCAGGCAGAACTTCTGTTTTTTTCCCAGTTGATTCTGGGGTTCGTCAGTGGTGTGTGTTCTGCTCCTACTCTGTTCAATGCTTGTATGGATTGGGTGTTGGAGAAGGTTGTGGGGTCCAGCAGCTGTGGGGCATCTGTTGGTGAAGAAAGATTCACGGATCTCGACTTTGCTGACAATGCTGTGATCTTCGCGGAGTCAATGGAGGCTCTGATCGGGGAGCTCGAGAGACTGAGTGAGGAGTCTGAGTGTCTGGGCTTACGAGTGTCCTGATAAAAACCAAAGAGCCAGGCCTTTAATGACCTCTTGAGCACGGCCATCAGCAGTGTGTCTGTCTGTGGGGAGAGTATTGTCCTTGTCGAGAGGTTTACTTACCTTGGCAGTGACATTCATGTCTCTGGTGACTCTTCCTATGAAGTCAGTAGACTGATTGGGAGAGCATGGGGGTCATGAGGTCACTGAAAAGGGGTGTGTGGTGCTCCTGATATCTATGCAAAAGGATGAATGTCCAAGTCTTTAGAATCCTGGTGCTTCCTGTCTTGCTATATGGTTGCGAGACATGGACGCTATCCAGTGACCTGAGCTGAAGACTGGACTCCTTTGGTACTGTGTCTCTCCAGAAAATCCTTGGGTACTGTTGGTTCGACTTTGTGTCGAATGAGCGGTTGCTCGTGGAGTCCCGAATGAGGCACATTACCTGCATTGTGAGGGAGCGTCCGTTACGGCACTACGGCCATGTGGCGCATTTCCCCAAGGGTGATCTGGCTCGTAAAATCCTCATTGCTGGGGACCCGAGTGGCTGGACCAGGCCAAGGGGTCGCCCACATAACACCTGGCTGCGGCAGATAGAGGGTCATTTCTTCAGGGTGGAACTGGACCATGTGTCTGCCTGGGGGGTTGCCAGCCGAGATCCTGACTTGTTTCGCCGTGTAGTGGGTGTGACAACACACTGTACCAGTGCATGCTCCCCAACTTGACTTGACGTTTGTTTTCATGCAAAGAGCATCACAATTACTGCAGCACTGATCATTTTACACACTGCAAATGAACTGTAAAAACTATTAAAAAAAACTACTGCAACAATCAATTATTATCTGTACAAGGTGCAAGTGATGCCGTTAATGAAATTCAGTAAATCACCAACCCAACTGTGCTTGAACTGGCTGCACACGAGCACACAGAGGCCAACGCTGATTCTAGCAGGCTAGTCTAGCACAGCGGCTGAATTCCAGGGACAGTGATGTTGATCATTCGCTAGGGGGCGGCAGTGGTCACGAGTGGGCTGCTCAGCAAATGTACGGCATGGACTGATCAGCTCCAGAGTGCTGGTAAATTGCACTGGGAACCAAATATTGCTGGTTGCGGGAGTTTAAAGGTTAAGACTCGGAGCCGTTTCAGGGCAACATCTGTCCTGGTGGCTTCGGGTTTTTGTTCCAAGCCAATTGCTTCACAATAAATCATTCCTTGCTGATGAAGCATGTATTGCTCAAAGTGACATTTTTCTGCTTTATTTTAGTCTTCTCGCTTATTAAGATTTTGAACCCTTAATTGTTTTAGTCTTAAACAGCTGCATGTTGTGCTTTAACTGTTCCTTCTTACCAATTAAATGCAAATGACAAATGAACCAGCAGTTCTCCATCTAGCTGATCTACATTTCCACCCGTGTGTATTCATCATTCACTATTTGGTTTAATTATTTAGAAAGAAACTGAAGAGAAGGTGAAGAACTGAAAATGATTAATCCGTTTTAGGCTTTAAATCATTTGGATGATCCAGGTATCATTAGAAAGGAAAACAAATCTGCGATTTAAGGATGAACTGACCTGGCAGTTAAACCACTAACAAGCCACGAAATGAAAGAAGTTCCATTAGTGGTGAGGATTGGCTTCTAATTAAGCAGCTGGGTTGGAATAAAAACCTTCAGCCCCCCAGGATCAGAGTTGGCCATCCCTGCAGTACAACAGTAATTAGGTGGTTTTCAAAGGTAGTATAGTTGCATGCTGTGCCCAGGAGAGTGACTCTCCAGTTCTTTGACACAAGGATTGCTGCTCCTCCAACCCTACCAGTGAAGCAGCAGGAGTGGGTGAAGTTGAGAAAAGTCTCGTTGGTGTGATTGTGTTTTTAGGAAGAATCCATGTTTCTTTCCTAGCCACCATTTGGATTTGGGTGGAGAAAGCTGCAAATTTTATGATGGCTACCTTAGAAAAATCACAACAGTACACATCTATTAACATTATACAAGAAATTATAAATGATACTAACGTGTCTCAAAACTGATTTCACCTGCGACTTTCCTTGTAAATTGGGTCTGTCACATGTGATCTGTTTAGTTTACTGTTTCGGTTTCTTGGTTTCAATGATTGCACTCGTGGTGAGTATTTATCACTGTAAGCATTTTTTCATCCATCCATCCATCCATTTTCCAACCTGCTGAATCCGAACACAGGGTCACATGTGCAGCTTAAGTCTTCTGATTGCTTATGCTTTTAAAATGTTGTTCCAAATTTCAGCCAGCGTTTATTTAATGTTAGGAGTTACTTTCAATCTGCTTCCCTACTATTGACATTCTCTTTTCCTTTTAAAATTCATTCAGGTGACATAACTCACTGCTGTTCTGAATGTGGCAAACACTTCTCTTACAAGAGTAATCTTACAAGACACTTAAGAGTTCACACCGGAGTGAAGCCGTTTTGCTGTTCTGAATGTGGCAAACAGTTTTGTTACAAGAGAAGTCTTCAGAGCCACACTAGAATCCACACTGCTGAGAAGCCATATTCTTGCTTGGAATGTGGCAAACGATTCTCACAAATTCACAATCTTCAGTGCCACAAAAGAATTCACACGGGGGAGACACCATATTGCTGCTTGGAATGTGGCAAACAAATATTTTACAAGAAGAATTTTCGGGAACACTTGAGACTTCACACAGGAGAGAAGCCCTATTGCTGTTCTGAATGTGGAAAAAAATTTGCGAGATTTGACAATCTTCAAAGACATAAAGTAATTCATACGGGAGAGAAGCCCTATTGCTGTTCTGAATGTGGCAAGCAATTTGTTGACAAGAGTGGTCTTCGGAGCCACACTAGAATCCACACTGCAGAGAGGACAATTTGCTGTTTGGAATGTGGCAAACAGTTTTTTGACAAGAGTAGTCTTATACGCCACACTAGAATCCACACTGGAGAAAAACCATATTGCTGCTTGGAATGTGGCAAACAATTCAGTGAAAAGAGCAATCTTCGGAGCCACTCAAAAATTCACACAAGAGAACAGATGAGGCCAAATGATTGTACGTTGACCAAAAAAATAAGAGGACTAGATACAACCAAGTGGTCAATCGAAGATAAAGAGGAGATTATGTACTGCTACTTTTATGCAACAGACCCTGAATTTCCAACAATGGGATATACCAGGAGGGCCCGCATAAAACTGCAATTCAGAAACATAATCTCAAGTTCCAAGTTAAATAACATAACAGACGCAAACCTAAGGTCTCTAATCGGAAATATTAAAGGAAGTAAGAAAATAAGTCAGGAGAAATTGGAATATCTGCAAAGAAGAGCAAAAGAAGAAGTAATATGTGAAAAAAGTCAAGATCAAGTCAGAACAAAAAGGGAGAAGACCTGAGATGATGAGAAAAGGAGGGATCTTGTATGGTGCAGAATGTACACCAACTTTAAAGCTTCAGCAGACAGATTTAGTAAGAAAAAAAAAAAAGAGAACGGACACATTTGTAAACAAATCCAGAAGCAAACACCAAATTTGAATGGACATAACTGAAAAATTCTTTACCGCCAAAAGTAGAAAGTTAAGAAAAGCAAACGATTTTTACATTTTGAGATTCTAACAACAAAGCAAGAGGTTTCGGAAGAGCTAAGAAATGGAAGTAATGGAAACTGGAACAGAATATAAAAGTCCAATTCCAAAAATCACAAGTGAACTCATCCTCAATGTTAGAGGGAGAGGAGACAATAAACGGAAAACCAACAAAGTTTCTGAAACTCAAAGAAGAGCAAACAAGCTAATGAGAAAGGGTGACCAAGAACAGATGTAACACCATCATTAGAGGACAAAGACATTCAAGAAACTGAGGAGGAGCTCATGGATTTAATCAACACAGAGAAGTACACAGAAGTCTCCAAAAGAGAGTGGTGACCAAGAAGAGCACTAAACCAAACTGCAGTCTTCAATAGGCAAGGTGAATAAGGACGTTTTGGAGATGAAGCAGAACCAGGAACACAAAATGGACTTAACTACAGTAAAAGAGGATCCAGTATTGTGTAGCAACTCTCATCACCTCTAAAGTGACAGCACACAGAAAAATAAGAATAAGGAAGCAACAGCAACACTACACTCCTCCTTGGATGGAGCAAATTGAAGAAAAAGTAAAGACCTCATGAAAAGAGGTGGCATTAGTTAAAGCCTAAACTGAAGGAGTGAGATCACAAAGTTCTGGTAAAATAGAACAGCTATAATTACAGAATGTGAAGACCACCAAGGTCCAACATAAAAGGAAGCCATCCAGCCTCCTCCAGTTGAGTCAGTCTGGAGGAAGGAAGGCAACACTTACTGGAGGGAGAAGAGAAGTGACAGTGCAACCTTTGTGAGGTTCTTTTATAATACAAACCTCTGTTTTGAACTGTGTTTGTGTTGGTTGTGCCCAAGATTTGGGCTTGGTGGCACCTCCTAGTTGTCAAACTGTCCTGAAGAAAATGCAGCTGAGTGCCAGTCATATGATGTGCCATCTTCACCACCTTCTGAGCAGGTGCTGCACCAGGATGTGAAAAGGACAATGAGGATGTGGGCCTGTAGAACAGAGGAACAAAGGAAAAAGTGAAATGTGATGGAGCATCAAGATACTGACTAAGTGGAAATGAGGAGGATCGGAAAATGAATGAATGAATGACTTTTTCAGATATGTTAGGTCTTTTTTTCATTTTTGAGTCCGTGAGTTTCATCAGAACACTGCATGGACACAAAGCAAGTCAGTCTGATTCTACGTAGGTCCTTCAGGGCTGAAAGATGCTAAGAGGCAGGAAACATAAGAAGCTCTGAGACTATGCTCGGACCACTGCCCGCCGCCGCCTTTTCTCTATGAACAGTAAATGTGTGGGAGAGTTGAAGTCATCAAAAGAAGCGAACTACATGAAAAAATATTACAACACATTCAGCCCAACAAGCTTGTCCATCCTATTCACCTTGATTGTCCAAAAAAAAAAAAAAATCAGGTGGAGGTCTGAAGATCCCTAACGCACTACTGTCCACCACAATTCTTGGTCACTTACTCAGTTCTTGTGTGTAGGAAAACTTTCAAACATTTGTGTGATAGAAGGGGAGGAGTGGAGGAGAAAATTGTGTTATTGTGAAAGAAAACTGTGTGTGAGAAGGTAGCAAAGTGCTACGCACATAGATCTCCACACACTGATGCGTCACTCACTGCAGCCGGGCAAGTCAGTAGAGCCGCCATGTTGGAGAGGTCGACTTCTCATGTGACTGTATGGAGGAATATTTGAGACCAAATAAATAAAAGTGCGGCGAAATGTGACAACAAATAAAGAAAAAGAGCATGAAATTTAAGTGTAAATGAATAAATGTGTCACAGAATATATTGTTGTTGCTTATTTATTAAGTTAATTTTGTTCATAATATTCCTACAAACACATGCGGCTGGAATTAAGTTCATCTGACGCGCATGTTTGACAGCCCCTTGGACAGACTCGGACCTCCGACCAACGCTGTGCTTCTTTCGCCTTCCACTGCACGCTGTTCAGTCAGGGGGTATGGGAACTGTAATACGGTTCTGGTACACAATGTGTGCTATTATAAAAGGTACAAATGTCACAGCCATTATAGTGATAATAATAATACATTTTACATATATAGCGCCATTCCCATGCTCAAGGTGCATCACAAAGTCTCAGAACAGCATGATATATGTAACATTAGAAAGAAGTACGTTCGGCATAGAACACTACAACCGATAAATACAGGACACAAGAAGCATTACAATAAGAGAAAGTAAAAAGTGCAAAGTTAACGTGAATTTTAATGACAAGTGATGTTAACAGGTAAAACTGTCAGACCCCTGAGGGCACAGCGATAAACTGAGACCTTTTCTTTATGAACGTGTGTCACTGTCGTGCTACCCTAATCCTCAGCTTTATTTTGTTTCAATTTTGTGAGTAAGACCTTTTATATGATAGTGTGATATTTTAATCCTTGAGTACAGACCGCATTTCGATGCATTTGTTAGGACACTAGGCACATGTAAGATGTGTCCTAGCTACTTGAGTTTAAGGTGAATTGTACTTTAGACTCCCCATTCTAAATGAATAGCCAGCAGTTCAGAATGAACAAACGCAGGTTAAGATATCAGGCAAAGAACATCAAAATAAAAAAATAAATAATACTAATGATAAAGCCATCAGCTTATCATGGAATGAATGAATAAACAAACAAACGAATAAATAAAAATAGCTTAAAATCAGAACGGGGGGTATTTTTCGTACGTGGATTAGTTGTTTAGTCGGATGTAATTGTTGACGATTTGGCCTGATCCTGGATCTGTCGGTTTTTCGAAACTCTTGCTGGATGTGTTGTCATAGCAACACATCCTAATCCTCAAACCTGCTCGGAGCAGGTGTGTTCTACGTAAACAAGGATTAGCTCACACACTTAATCAGTGTCCGTGCGTGGAAGTCATTCAGTCATGACTTCGTCGTTCATGAATGAGCGATCAATTGCTATCGGTACGCAAATTATAAGAAGAGAATTTCATATAGAGAGGGTTTTGCGTGATCAGCAAGATCCTTTATTGCTCCCGGAGGAAATTCTTTTCGAAAGATACCGCTTTAGCCGAGGAAGAATATTGTACCTCAAAAATTTATTAGCACCTTATATTCGAAGTCAAACTCGGCGAAGTCGGGCTCTCACAACCACACAGACAGTAGGCATTGCTTTGAGGTTTTTTGCAAGCGGCACTTTTTTATATACTGTAGGCGATGCGGAAAATCTAACTAAAAGTGCAGTTTGCCAGTCAATTCGTAAAGTCTGTTTGGCTCTGAAATATTTCCTTCAGGTTTTCATAGTGTTTCCTGGACACCTGCGTGTGCAGACAATAAAAGAGGCGTTTCATGCCATTGCAGGTAGGTAATACACAGGCAAAAACACCCACAGTTCCATAAAGAATCTCACAATCAGCCTAACATTCTCATTACCCAGGATTTCCAAATGTGATTGGGGCACTGGATCGTACGCAGATCTGAATAATCAGATACAGGGTCTACATCAAATATTTGACCTTCGTCAATATCTCGTTGGTCAGACACAAGTTCTAGGGATATGACATTCCCTGCAACTGACCCAACAAAAAAAGAGGGCTATATGGAACATACCTATGGCACACATTGAGGACAAATATATGCAATGGCCATCCTTTACCTGAAATGAAGTGACCACTGCATCCTGCCACTGGTTCTGAGGAGGAGTTTCCCCCTGGAATGCCCTCAGAAACAGGGCGATGGGCATTTTACTGGAGGGTCAACTCTTCTGCAGGGGTTCGGTCTGGACGATCCGTTAGGGCGGGCGCATAGAATTACCGCCGCTGATGAGTCTCTCGACGATTTGAATTGCGCATGCGCTCTCTTTTCACTTAAAAAAATATCACAGCGCTCAATTTGTACTAGTCACCCAGCCAAAGCGGAAGCACAAACCACTGTGTTTCTTCTTGCCGGTCCCAAGTCCGGTAAATGGGAAACGTTACGTCGGGAAGGGCATAAAGTGTAAAGCTTTACCCGATCAATACGTGGAAACCAACACAGATTTCCATACCGGATCGGTTGAAGCCCGGATTAACAGCGGCCGCGACCAGTACGGTTAGCCAACAAGATGCTAGCAAAAAGTGGGCTACTGTTGGTCGAAGAAGAGGAGGGGGAAGGCGTGTTCGGAGGTTGGAGGAGACGAGGAAGATTAGGAGAGTGGAAGTGAGGGTGAGGACAGGAAGGTATGGAAAAGGATGATGCGAGGTTGCGATCCCGGAAAGATGAAAGGCTGTATTTTTTTTTTACATTTTTAATACTTTTTTATTTACAATTATACAAGTACAAAATTACAGATACAATATGTGATATTATACGACACACATTACTAGCCCAATTTGCTGTGCGCTTCTTCTTCTTTTGTCTTTTTATAGCAGTTAGCAGACCCATTTATGGTTCATTACTGCCATTTACTGGCCTGGAGTGTGGTGCAGAATATGAGGTTGGTTTAAAACACAAACTAAATTAGCCATAAAGCTCTATAGATGTTAAGTACTGAAAAATCGCGCTTTGACACGAGCTACGGTTAACTTTCATAATTGATCAAACCTTTCAGGATAAAACTATTAACTCCCATTTCTTCAATTGCTGCCTGAAGTTGTTTCATTTCCTCTTTGCATGCTTCCCAGTGAAATATGACTATAAATATGTTAATTATTAATTAACGATCAATTATAAGTATGTTCTAAAGTTTCTTGCTGATCACAATACCTTCAAAATCCAGATAGGTGTTCTCCTATTCAATATAATGAAGTATTTAGCCTTGTGTGTCCAATTCTTTATCTCGACAGAATTATTTCTTTCTTTCTTTCTTGTTTTTTCCACTTTCTCCCACAAATCTAAGATTTTTATGTATTTTCTAAAAATGCCTCCCCTTACTCCCATTGTTCCATAGGCTTTGCCATAATCCTACAATTCTTGATCTTATCGATCATATAGCTTCGGCTTTACTGAGTTATGTAAATCGACAAATCCGGCCCGCCTGCCTCGATTGCAGCCTCTCCTTTCATGCCCTGCCCAGTGACAGGCGGCAGCGTGGATTCACAATCCGTCGCTCCTGATGACGTCTTGCTGCACTCGACGCAGGCACCGCCTACCCTACCTGCTTAAATCCACCTCAGACCCTTTTACAGCCTCTTCAGCCGCGCCGTCCACCCTTTCATTCTGTTCAAGGCTTTTATGTGCAGGAACCCATAAGAAAATCACAGGTTCTGTAGGCGAAACAAAAATCTGATTAACTTCCAGTAACAAATCCAATCTACAATTAGTCTGTCCATTTTATACTCACCTGTCCTGCATATAAATCTGAACGAATAACAACTCCGTTTGGCATCATTTCTTCAACCCACTGCAAACCTAGAAAGACAGCCAGCCACCAATTCCACTGTATATACAGACAGATGATTTGAAATTCTTTTACTTATTTTAACCTGGAATTTTGGCACATAAGCAGCTACTCCAACTTTTCCTGTTGTAGTTTCTTTAGAACTGTCTGTAAAAATTGAAATCGTTCCATAAAATTTCTTATTAATATATCGATTAACAGTCTTCCATTCTGGTATATCCATCCATCCATTATCCACCCCGTTATATCCTAACTACAGGGTTACGGGGGTCTGCTGGAGCCAATCCCAGCCAACACAGGGCGCAAGGCAGGAAACAAACCCCGGGCAGGGCGCGAGCGCACACACACACACACACACCAAGCACCCACTAGGAACAATTTAGCAGCGCTACCCACTGCACCACCGTACTGCCCTCATTCTGGTATAACAAATTGATTTTCTTTTATTAAATCACACAAATTTCGATCAACTATTGGTGATGGAAACAACCAAGGGGGTGTTCCAGTCCAAAGCTAATTATACTTTCTGTGATATTCCCAACAATCATTCGCCACATGTGAATGATTATTTCTATGCCCTCTTACATTTTTCCAATATTTCAACATTAATTGCAATCTGCGAAGCTGTAGCGACAATTCTCTCTTTTCAAGTAATATGGCTGAAACTGGGGAGAATCTCTTCGCACATTCTTAGAGCCCGTGCTTGTATTCCCTCTAAACATTTTAATCTTGTGACGCAGTGGTAGCGCTGCTGCTTCGCATTAAGGAGACATGGGTTCGCTTCATAATAAAATGCATTTCTGAACATTTTCCACGCCAAATCAAAAAGAACTAAAGTATAGAAACGTGTATAGTAAGGCACCCGGTAAACCAGCACCATTGTGTAGTTTTGATTATTTAATGTAATGTTCTCTGACCCTTTAATCCATTTTTTAATGTATATAACCTGTTTGTATCTGGGTGGCACGGTGGCGCAGTGGTAGCGCTTCTGCCTCGCAGTTAGGACACCTGGGTTCGCTTCCCGGTGCCTCCCTGAATGGAGTTTGCATGTTCTCCCTGTGTCTGCATGGGTTTCCTCCCACAGTCCAAAGACATGCAGGTTAGGTGCATTAGCGATCCTAAATTGTCCCTAGTGCGTGTGTGTGTGTGTCCCGCGGTGGGCTGGCATTCAGCGCGGGATTTGTTCCTGCGCCCTGTGCTGGCTAGGATTGGCTCCAGCAGACCCCCGTGACCCTGTGTTAGGATATTGCATGTTGGACAATGACTGACTGACTGACATTTTAATCTTGAAATGCAGCAGACTCATAAACCACACATCCGCCCTCGAAGACTGACCTTATTAAACAGATACAGATAGCCATTAAAGATTTTCTGGTAGCTCCCCAGTCATAACCACACACACATACAGTCTCTTAGTATATTCAACACCCCGTTACACGGCTTTGCACTTTGTGAGTCACGGCGCCTTTAAACCTGTTGCTTGTACGCATTCGCGTTTCTTGGCATGCGCATGCAAATCTTGTAGGCGGTGCCTGCGTCGAGTGCCGCGAGACGTCATCAGGAGCGACGGATTGTGAGTCCACGCTACCGCCTGTCACTGGGCAGGGCATGAAAGGAGAGGCTGCAATCGAGGGAGGCGGGCAGGAGTGCGGACGACTTTAGAAAGAGTAAGTGCTCGCGGTCTGAACGTGACACTTAACGGATGTGAGAGTTTTCATTCACTCCTCTCACAATTGCTTCAAGACGTATTCGTGTCCGTTAACAAAACCACCGGACTAAGCTCGAGTGCATTCCCCTGTGCGCGCCCCCGCGATTCACTTCATGTTATCGAATCCCATTTATGCAAAACAATAACCCAAACACACCGTCGTCGCCTGCTATTTATTCCATTCCGTTTACGCCGTTAGCCGCGCCCTTCTCGAGGAGTTCAGTTGAAAGACCGGAGCGGCGTTGGTGACCGGCCGGTGTTCTGACGATTTGTCCTACTTTGTCGAAGTATCCTACCGTAGTTTATTTCGACAGATGTATCTATCGATTGGTGCTACCTTATCCAAACATCCTACCTTTATAATGCATATGGGTAGATCATCTCGATGGGGTAAATAACACTAACTAAACATCCTACCTTTATAATGCATATGGGTAGATCATCTCGATGGGGTAAATAACACTAACTAAACATCCTACCTTTATTATACACATGGGTAGATCATCTCGATGGGGTAAATAACACTAACTAAACATCCTACCTTTATAATGCATATGGGTAGATCATCTCGATGGGGTAAATAACACTAACTAAACATCCTACCTTCATAATGCATATGGGTACATCAGTAACACATTTCCAAGGACTGAAATATACTGCAAAGCTGACACATTATATACAATATAGTATAGCAAAATAAACAACAACTGTATTACATACATTATGAATGAAGTATGTGTAATATTTTCTATTGAACATATTAAGTGAAACTTTTAAGGTCCGTAAAGCACTTTATTTGAGGGCATTTCAAATAAAACAATAGCACATCATAGGAAGAATAGAAAGGCTTTAATTTACATACATTTGTGAACAATAAAACACTCCAACAACAAAGACCAAAGAACAATACTTATTTATCTATACATTTTTTACAAACATATGCTATTTCAATTTTTCCATTGTATTTTGCACATTCAAAATGTGCCCAGCGACTGCACATATCACACTGCACCTGAAAAATAAAACATAACGATTAGTCTGAACATTGAAACAGTAATAATAATAATGATGATTCAATTAACTATTTCTTCCGATGCGGCCAAGCAAGTGTAGAAGCAGTTAATATGTTACTTGTTAAGTTATATTACTAGACCCCAAGAACAAAATTTTGAAGAGTGAAAATGAGCATAGTAGGATATTATATTATTGAGGGTGGTACATGTTGAAATATTGTTACCATTTCAATTGTGCTTTTGTTGGGATCATCTTCCACCAATAATCTTCTGCATTGCCTATAATCACAGTTGTTCTCATTAGTATACAAGCTTTAACATCAGTCATTTGATTAATTTTCAGTATTTTGAAAAAGCAATAGTAGCGTTAGGTGTAACATAGTGCTGTTATTCAAAATAAGAAAATAATCTTCACTCAATATTTAATTTCCTTTCAATTATTTTATTGCTAGTATGCTAATATTTGCAGCTTCTGACAAAATAATTCATTATTCATAATACATAATAATATAAATTTACACACAGAGCTGTAAGTAAACACTCACCGGCAAGTCAACTGGAACCTCTGAGGGGAACACTGCTTCTCTCCCATACAGTAGAAATGGGGAGTGCTTTGTTGTAGTGTGAATTTTGGACCTCAATGAAAAAAGTGTGGCGTTAACAGTTTATTTATTACACACTATGTCAACAAAAGCAACAGATTACTTGGCATGAATGGTATATACACCGTATATGTTACACCCATTCATTTATTGTAAGTCGTAGCATTAAACTTATAACGTTATACCATGTCATCAGTTAAAAATACCTATGCAGTAAACTGTAATAAATACATTAATGTAGTAAGGCTAAGAAAAGCATACATATTACTGAAATACAGTAACACCTCAAACTTCAACACTAGGTAGGACAGATCGACAAGCAGTTGGTAAGCTTCGAGAAAAGTTGCGTAATTTTGGTCTACACTTGCGTAGTATCAGTAAGTAGATCATTTCGATGGGTAGAATGTTTCGTTAGAACACTGGCCCTCCGTTAAAAGAGCAGCGAGGCTTTACACGTCTGATTAGTAAAAGAGAACAACATACTGAAGGAGAGTCGGAAATGGCTAAGACATGAGAACGAATACAAATCAACAGAAAGAGAGACAAGTGTGGTGCCGCCGCGTGTGACTTCTGTTTATTAACTCCACCCGGGAACTGTAAACTGAATATTTACTGATAAAGCTTGGCCATCATCATCAGCATGTGTGGATTTATACAGTTTCACTGTCAAACATTCTGAAACGCGCTTAATCAAATTTCAACAGCACACCTTGACATGCATTGCTTGAGTGGAACGTTTTATTTATTTTTGTATTCCTTTAGTCAATGTCCATCCATCCATCCATTTTCCAACCCGCTGAATCTGAACACAGGGTCACGGGGGTCTGCTGGAGCCAATCCCAGCCAACACAGGGCACAAGGCAGGAACCAATCCCGGGCAGGGTGCCAACCTACTGCAGTTAGTCAATGTCAAATGTGGAAAACTCTTTATGTTTCAGTGCTGTTAATGAGTATTGGAGAAGTGAATGGAGATTTGAGGTCAGCGTTACAACCTCACACCTCCAGTAGACTGAATCTGAGCCTCTGTGTGTGGAGTGTGCATGTGTGCCCTGTGAGCTTTTTTTATTATTCCTTTTCCTTCACCACACACTCTTAAGATGAGATGTCAAACCGAGGGCCTGACCCTCCGTGGTCATAAATAGGCGGTTCTTCCCTTTAGGATTTCCCATGGCACACTGGTCAAAAGAGGAGCACAAATATTTAGTTAGTGGAGCTACACGGATGGCACGGAGGCACACAAGATCCCTTCATAACATGCAGGATGTATCCCAATGTCCAGACTAAAGTGCTCACCATGGCCCCCAAATTATTCCCCCTTTTTAAATGGCTCTCTCTCTCACCACTTCACCACCTAACAGCTAATGTGTAGTGAGAGTACTGGCACAAAAATGGCTGCTGTCCCATCCTTCAGGTGGATGCTGCATATTAGTGGTGGTTGAAGTGGCTCTTCACTCACAATGTAAAAGTGCTTTGAGTAGTGAGAAAAGCAATATATAAATGTAAAGCATTAATATTAAAGATGCACAAGTGTATTGGACTGACAAATCCAACTTGGCTCAGTGTAGTCGTAGGCACAAGATTGAGTGACCCTATGATGGCCTTTATCGGTTTCCTGCCCTGCCCTGGCACTCTGGGTTACTTCCCACATCACAGTGACTTCTGCTTGTGCTGGTTTTGTACTGCACCATGGTGGAGAGGTGGAGGCTCATTACCGTACCATGGCTGCTATTGTGCTGAACCCAGCCAGGCTGTGTGGGTCACCTCCATGTACTCCACCCACACCCAGGCCCAGCTTTCCTCTTTTGTGCCAAGTAGTCTTTGATTCAATCTGAATGTTCATGAGGTTCAGTAATGGGCTGTTCTTTGTGTGGCTCCTCCCCTTAGGATTTCCCATGGCACACTGGTCAAAGAGGAGCACAGAAATTTCAGTTGGTGGAGTGAAACGGATGACCAAGGCACACTGGGCCTCCACCACCCCAAGGTCACAACACTGAGAGGAGCTGTGGTTTAAGGGGAGATTATTATTGCGCTAATTATAAAAGTATCAAAGACGTCGTGAGTTTGTCTGCCATGTTTACTTCCACAAGGTGAAATCTTGTTGTAAATAAAGTTGAAGTCCTGTTGTATAAATTTAAAAACAAAGTCTTCCATTTTATTTTTTTTTTAAGTTCCGTATCACGTCGCTGCCATCCTCCACCACTAAGCGATTTTTTCCAGGCAGTTTTATTTGTAAACCTTTAGCAGACGCACAACTCCTCTGTTATACGTGACCTTCTGTGACTGCTCAAACTGCGGGGTCCAAATGGCTGTGGATACAAACAGCCTTGTCCAAACTGCTATGTCCTAACACAGGGTCACAGGGGTCTGCTGGAGCCAATCCCAGCCATCACAAAGCAGGAACAAACCCCAGGCAGGGTGCCAGCCCACCACATGGCACACACCCACACCAAGCACACACTAGGGACAATTTAGGATCGCCAATGCACCTAACCTGTATGTCTTTGCACTGTGGGAGGAAACCCACGCAGACACGGGGAGAACATGCAAACTCCAACACAGGGAGGACATGGGAAGCGAACCCAGGTCTCCTAATTACGAGGCAGCAGCGCTATACAAACAGGTTATATAAATAAAAAAAACTGGATTAAAGGGTCAAAGAACATTACATTAAATAATCAAAACTACACAATGGTGCTGGTTTGCTGGGTGCCTTACTACACAAGTGTCTATATTTTAGTTCTCTTTGACTTGATGTGGAAAATGTTCAGAAACGGATTTTATTATGAAGTCCTTTGACTACAGTTTATGGTGTGGGGGTCCTGCCTCATTGAATAGCCCAGTGTTTTTGTTGAACCCAGAAATCATATTCCAGACAGGGTAGTTAATATATTAAAATTTATAAAATGTGCTGCACTGTAAAGCACCATTTCATGTGGCAAACTGGTCAAAACTTGACTCTAGCAGGCAGTGTGGTGAAAGCTTTGGACTTCAAACCCTGAGGCTGTGGGTTCAAATCCCACTACTGACACCACGGTGTGACCCTGAGCAAGTCACTTCACCTGCCTGGGAAAACCCAAAGAAATGTCACCAGTTGTAAGTTGCCTTGGATAAAAGCGTCAGCCAAATAAATAAATGTAAAGGCGTAACTTCAACTCGAAAAGTAACAAATTTATCTTTGAACTGCAGGCTGTCATCGTTTCACTAAAGTACAGATCTTGTTACTCCATTGCAGTGTTTTAGTTCTTTTTGATTGAGGTTGGAAATCTTCATAAATACACAGTGGTTTGTATTCTTGTGAAGCCCTTCCCCTGTGCTGAACAGCTCGGTTACATGCAGGCTGCCGTCAGGTCACTAAAGTGCAGAAGTCATTACTCGTGGGAGGCATCAGGCTCCATGACAGTGATGGTAAACCCCAATCTAGTTGTAGTGAGCAGCCATGTAAGTCACTTATTGGCCTCAAGAAGTGCACAAAAATTAAGGGTTTGATTCGTGAAACTCCTATGATGCTTTCTGTTAAAATCGATGAGGGCGAATTCCACTCTTCCTGATGTCTGCCATCTGCGGAAACCAGCGGCGCTCCAGCCACCCCAAAACCAGACACACAACTGCAGCACGCAACACACTTTAGTCTCTCGTGGTAAACGCCTTCCCCCGTTTCCCACCTGTAACAGCACAGTTTAAAGCACCAAAGCCCAGTCCTTTTCTTCTGTTTCTTTTACTTGTGTGCCACACACAGACACGCATGCTAGTGGGTCTGTCAAGTGCTAAATCTTCTTCTATAATCCGCTACCGTGGCTGTTCGTTTGTCTGTCCAGGATTTTAAATCACCTGTAGCTCGCAATCCGCTTCACCGATTGACCTGAAATTTGGTACACATATACTACGTGATGTCTACTACCCGCTTTCGGGGTGATGATTTTTATTACTCTTTTTTTTTAATTTGATTTTATTATAGAATCAACTCTCAGCAGAGCGCAGCAAGGCAGCCGTGTGGCTCATGCGTACGTGAATCGTTCTCATTCCCTAGCACCTTCGCCGTCACTTCCCCTACCTCTTCATATCTTAAATCATTCTTGAGGCAGATTGAAGACTTCAGTGCCAGCTTAAGTGAAAAATTAAGAAAAAGTACTAAGTAATTGCAATACAAAAACTAACTTAATCAGTTTTAACGCGAAAAGATGACAACGAGAGAAGAGAAGCAGCTGGCTGCTAGGGTGGAGTAAAGAAGAGCTGCTCAGGAAGCAGCAAGCACATCAACCTCTGAGCAAACGAATGCTAAACAGAGAAAGAGGATGAAAACTAGGAATACTCAAGTCAAGTGTAACGTGCAGTGCGCCGTTACTGGTCTTCAATAATACGCTACCGTGGCTCTTCGTTTGTCTGTCAAGGATTTTAAATTACCGGTAGCTCGCAAACTGTTTGACCCATCGACCTGAAATTTGGTACACATCTACTACATGACGTCTATTATCCGCTTTCGGGGTGATGATTGCCCTCCAAGGTTATTCCTCTTTTTATTTTTATTTTATTTTATTGTAGAATTAACTCTCGGCAGCACAGCGGATGCATATGGGCGCCGTTCTCATTCCCCATCACTTTCACAGTCACTACCCCTACCTCTTCATATCTTAAATCTTTCTTGAGGCACATTGAAGACTTAACTCCTTGTTGCCTAAATTTATTTACAATAATTTCAAAAAAGAAATGTGTTTTTGCTGTCAAACAGATGCTTCCCATTACTTGCTCTTCTCACAATAACCCCGTGACGCCAGCGCATCATGACAACTGATACATGACGCTAATCCAACGGCCTTACTTGTGGCTTTTGTACTTGTAAACGCCATTCATGTCTGTCCTTGTCACGGTGGTGCAATATGCAGGATGTCACAGGAGCTCCAGTCACCTCCATGAGCTCTTTACATGTTGAACGGCATGAAGCACTTTTTAAAATTCTAACAAGGTCACCATAATCAACATTAGGACTGGCTCAGCAGGCTAAAGGGTGACTGGATGGACATCTCATGATTGCTGTTATTCATTTACCAGACAAAGGTCTTTAGGTCAGACAAAGTTAAAAACTAAAGGTTGGCTTCAACGTTCACACACGTCAGCCTAAACTCGCAAACCCAGTGTTTCACCTTGTGAGGAGCGACTGTCCCTGCCAGAGTGGATTTGGATTCCTTACCTGACTGGGATGGCAATATGTCCAGGTCATTGTCCCCCACCCACCATAAACTAGATAGATAGATGGATACTTTATTAATCCCAAGGGGAAATTCACATACTCCAGCAGCAGCATACTGATAAAGAAAATTTTAAATTAAACTAGGTGGCAGTTCTAGGGCTATACCCACAGGGCATCATGGGAATTATAACTCCTTGGGGCAGGCCTGTCGGGGGTTGCAGAACAGACTAGAGCAGGGGGTCTCCAACTCCGGTCCTGGGGCCTCATGTGTAAACGGTGCGTACGCACAGAAATGTTGCGTATGAACGTTTCCACGCTCAAATCGCGATGTATAAAACCTAAACTTGGTGTAAAGCCACACACATTTCCATGGTACCTCATACCCTGGTGTACGCAATTTCTCCGCTTGGTTTTGCAGACTGGCGGCACCCAGCGTCAAAGCAGTGCTACTGTTCCTGCGTGGTCATCCTTTCTTTCTTAGACCCACATTCCTGATGCGGCTTTATAAATACACTGAAACTAACTGCATATTGTTTATTAGTGTAATGCATCTGATTGTAATTAACCTGCAGCAATATAATGGTCCAGGGAATAGCCATAGTATTCCAAATACCATAACTGCTTTAGCGTTGTTACTCTCACTGCATCTTCTTCTTCTTTCAGCTGCTCCCGTTAGGTGTTGCCACAGCAGATCATCTTTTTCCATATTACTCTCACTGCACCACTCGGAGTATTTATATCACTGTATCTGAGTGGGGAATCACAGCAGCAGCTGATCGGAAAGAGAATTATCGGTACACAGCATGAAGCAGACGCTGCCTCAGCCACGGCAAAACACTTTAGAGACTTCCCAGTACGGACTTCGCGGTTTAGAAAAGGTTTCATCCCAAGAACTCTAAACGCACTCAATCAGTCCATCAAGTGCTCCTTGTAGAACTGTTTACTTATAAGTACAATTACCTCACTGTAAACTTGGGATACAGTTATAATATTGCACAACCTGCGCCACTTTATAAAGCACGTATTTACATATGATGACGATCTCATTTTTAAGATGAAATGCAGCAAAATATGTTGATTATATTATACAGATAAAAGTTTAACTTCATTTAAATAATCTGTATTGTTAATAATTAAACATGTGAGGACACGGCGCCGCAGCGCTAGCTAGTTCAGGGATTGTTCCTGCATTGCATTGTATTCTTGCTGGTGCTGACGCGACACTGGAAAGATAGACAGATATAATAATTAAACATGTACTACGAAGATATTTCAATGTTCCTTAAAAGTTTTGAAGAATCGGCGTTCTAAGCTTACAGATGGCTTCACGTCTATTACAGAGCTGATTGTGTGGTGATTGGGTATTTGGAGAAAGGAAAGTAAGGACAGGAATTGGTGGTTAGTACGTTTGAAAGAGACAGTACTGCTGTGATAAATTATGTTATTGAAGGTCGCACATGGCGCAGCAAGCCTCTTGCGTGAGACATGAACAAGCACTGCGCCACCGTGTTCCCATATTTAATAACATGCTTTCATTCCTATCATCATGAAAAAGATATCGCGTATACATCTCAGTATTTTAATTATTCAGAGAGCTGTAATATCATGAATGTAATGGATTCTGTGTCCTGTCGGAGAAAGAGAAAACCCGTTTAAGAAGCAGGTAGTGATTCACACACAGAGCACATAGAAGATCAAATACAGAACAAAGCATTTAACGTCCTACTTTAGTTACAATGGGATTTGAGAAACTAGTAAACGATTTTAAGATGAAGTTTATGATGTTCTACTTTAATGGCAAAATAAACTACGTGATTAAAGTGGAAATTTCAAGATTAAAGTTGACATTTCGTGCTTTTTTCCCCACTGTGTGCCTATTTTTTTTTTGTCTGTACCCTAATAAGCTTTCATATGACACTCAGACGGTGGGCTATGACTCGCCTTTTCATGGCGACTTTGATATGTGATTTCTTTTTTATTTCGGGTACTGTGTGACTTTGTGAACTTGATCTTTCGAGTTTCTCTGACACTCTGTCACTCGATCAACTTCCTTTTGTTGATTATATCACTGTTTACACCAACAAATAGTACGTTTTTCCTTTGCCTCCACTTGGTATTCGCTGAAATTCTTATATTTTCCCCTGTGCTTTTCCCATTGTCTTTTCTCAGAAGGCTATTTATATTGATTTGCATATTGAAAGAGGCGTAATTCTGAGAGGAGTTGGGGCGGGACAGAAGGCGCGTGCACGTGCGTTACTTTTCACGCTGATCGGGATTTATGTAGTGGAAGAATGTGAAAGTTTGCGTACGTACAGATTCCTGCATCTGGATTTTTCTGTGCGTACGCACATTCCCACTTTTGTGCTTACGCCATGTTATAGTGTGAGTTCTACGCACGGCGTTATACATGTGGCCCCTGGAGAGCTACTGTGGCTGCAAGGTGTCATTCATGACCAGTTTTTGCTGCTAATTAACTTTTTCTTTTTATTTTAATTGACTTTTCTCAAGACTCTAACCGATGAATTGATTCTTTTTTCCTTAAACGGCACCTAAACATAAATTTGATGTGAAGTGAGCCAACAGATGACCCGCTAAGTTGGGGCCTCAAACTCCAACCTACTTCAGTTTCTTAATTTGAATCCGATTCTCGTTGCTAATTAAACTCGTTAGTTAATTCCATGACGCTCATTCTGCCATGGCAGACATTTCCAAAACTGTTGATTTTCTTTTTTTTAGGAGCGCTGGCTGTCACAATGTGTTGTGGAGGAGCTGAGCAGATCAGCATTACTGAGGCCTTCACCTTTCTTCATTTTCAGTTATTGTGTGATGGACGCAGGTTGTTGTTTGGTTCATTTTGTGTCTTAATATTGTTTGGTTGCTAATTAAGGGGCCTGCATCTTAAGTTGTGCTTTAATTATAATTAAGGCAAAGAGTTAATTGGCAGCAAAATCTGGTCACTAATTAAGAAAAGGGTTAGAATGAAAACCTGCAGCCATGAAGGCCCCTCAGGACTGGAGTTTGGGACCCCTGGACTAGAGAGTTCTACTTTGTGCTTCTGTGCCACAGTTTCGGGACACTGGAAGTTCTTCAGGGTCTTCAATAAAAGGCCTTGTCCAGGTGAGTCACAGACCGGTTGACACTCGCCTTGTGCGGTGCAGAGTACAGAAGAAACAAATACATTGAATTTTTTCTTTGTCATAAATCCCCTTGTTTTGAACCCAGGACTTGTCTGTGTAGTCGTTTTTGGGGCTCTCTGGTTCCCCCTGTTGATCACACCCTACTCACCTTCGCACTTTCAGCAGGTTACGTTCCTTTTTCATCACCCCTTCCTGTTAGGCGTCAGTCAGTCAGTCAGTCATTATCCAACCCGCTATATCCTAACACAGGGTCACGGGGGTCTGCTGGAGCCAATCCCAGCAGGCAGGAAACAAACCCCGGCCCACCGCAGGGCACACACACACACACACACACCAAGCACACACATGGGACAATTTAGAATCACCAGTGCACCTAACCTGCATGCCTTTGGACTGTGGGAGGAAACCCACGCAGATACGGGGAGAACATGCAAACTTCATGCTGGGAGGACCCGGGAAGCAACCCCTTACTGTGAGGCAGCAGCGCTATCACTGCGCCAATGTGACGCACGCCTTCCTGTTATGCCTGTCTTTCTTTAACTCAGTCCTGAGACCCTGCTTGTTTAAACCTCCCTCGACGTAACTGATTACACAATACAGGGACCCCCAAAAGCACTGTATGTTTAATCCAAGTAGTGAAATCTGCTGACCCACAACTGCACAAAGTGGTGGTCTTCTTTCAGTTTTTTGGACCCTCACTCCACTCCACAGTTTGTCTTCCATCTGATAATTTGATGTGAAGAGCTGTGAGTTAAGATCAACTTTATTAATCCTGTGGGGAAATTCAAGCGCGTACAGCAGCAGAATCATAAAAAGCAAGGATACAGACTCGCAGGATAGATAAGACAGCCAATCAATCGGTAAATAAATATGTTTATTTTAATTTATGTATTTATTTAGCAAATAATTTGCACTGAATTTGTCACTGAAGCAGTGGGCAGTAAAGACCCCCAGAGATGCTTCTTAGCACACTGTGGTGGAATGAGCCTGTGGCTCATAAGTGCTCCAAATGAGAGAGCGCCACCTAGTAGGCATTTTTCATGATGGCATCCAGTTTTGCCACCATCCTGTTCTCCGCAACAGCTTCCAGCGTGTCCAGGGTTAGTTACAATCAACGTGCTGTCTGATTAGACATAAGAGGTGTAGGAAAATGAACTTGAAATGTCTTTAGTATCTGAATAGTGCAGCTTTGACCGAATAACATCCTGTTCTTTCCTCAGAGAGAAAAGCTGCTGCTTACCGTAATACCAAGAGGGACGTGAAAGACGTGAGGCTGACACGAATATCATGGAGCAAAGACCCATAAGTATTAAGGAAGAGGAGTGTGAACGGGAGCCTGTCCACCCTACACAGGAGAGTCTCTGCATTAAGGATGAGGACTGTGAACAGGGGTCGGTGGGCATTAAAGAAGAGGAGTCTGTCAGCTTTGAGACACACAAACGTAAAAGTGTGGAGGGGGTCGAGGAAGATGACCTTCATTGTGGCTGTCAGGATGGAGTGGTGAGCGGGTTTGTCTCTTCTCAAATCAGGGCATCTCTGCAGCCTTCTATCCATGTGAAGTCTGAATCATCACAGCCAGACGCAAAGACGGCTGAGGAAACGTCAGCTGTTAGAACTCGGGAACATCAGCCACCATCTACAAAGAAGTATGGAGGAAGTAAGTATAAAATTGTGCAAAGTTGAGGGTCATGGGCCTCACTGGTGAGATCTTTTTTGAAAAACTTAGAAATGGAGTGAAATTGATGTTTTTTTAATACTTAACATGGCTTGGTAGTTCCTGCATGTCAATGTTCTAAGGGTTTGCAGTTTGCTTTTCTTTCTTTGTGCGACTGTTGTCCTCCTGTCCTTGGGCTATACAAAAGTACAGTTGCAAGACAAACTCGGTGAACCCTTGGAAATTCCCATTAATTCCTCCTGTCAAAGTGGTCCGATCTTCAGCGTAGCAAAGCAAAGTAAAAGCAAAACACTGCAAGAAATGCTGTAACTGATTGGATTGAAATGAAATCATTGAATATAGAAAAAAGAAAATTAGCTGAGCCCTGAGTAGGTTAGTGTTGGATCGGTATAAAAAAATGTAAACTTCGTTATCAAACTCGGCTCTTGGCCGGTACCAGAATAATTCAAAAAGCAAACAACAGACCCCTCACACCCGTCCTACGGTTTCTTCATTCCCCCAGCCCCCATGCATGAACCCTCCATTCATCGGTAAGCCTACATAAGTTTACATTATACAGGAGATTCACTCGAAAGAGGCCCCGAAAATTATTCTGTTGTAACTCCCATTAGGATGAAGCAATCTGAACCAAATGAAATCTGCTCTATACCTTAACGTAGGTGTAATCGATTAAATTACATGCAATGCTGGAAGTGGTTTCTGTTTTCTGCCAGCCACCTTTCGACGCAGTGCTCCATGTTCCTGAACGTATTGGCAAGTGTTTCTGGAGTGGTTTGGGGGGGATAGCAGCAATTTCACATTGGATGTTTTCCTTCAAATTTTCCACCGTGTGAGGCCTTTTCCGATACACTGTTCCTTTGAAGGTGTCCGATCCGGCAACCATGGTGGCCAAAGCCCCCTTTGAAATGACCCTGTTGCTGAAGAAGGACTCAATGTCTGCCACGCTCCTTGCCGATATGTGACACGTTGCTCCATCTTGCTGGAACTAACCTTTTGTTAACTCACGATCATCCAGTTGATTCTGACATTGCTTAAACGAATTGCTGACCCAATAGGTCAGTTAGTCAGTCACTTTCCAACCCACTATAGCCTAACACAGGGTCACGGGGGGTCTGCTGGAACCAATCCCAGTCAGCACAGGGCACAAGGTAGGAACAAATCCCTGGGCAGCAGGGCACACACACACCACACACTAGGGACAATTTAGGATCGCCAAAACCTGCATGGATCACCTAACCTGCATGTCTTTGGACTGTGGGAAGAGGAAACCCATGCAGACACAGGGAGAACATGCAAACTCCATTCAGGGAGGACCCAGGAAGTGAACCCGGGTCTCCTTACTCTACCACTGCGCCACCATGCTGCCCCCCAATAAGTTCATACCATGAAGATGCACTGCTTAATACTGCACACCACTATCCTGATGAAGTGACGGAGTGAAGGGGTAGGGTGGTATGCACCCAGAAGTTGCAAATTGCTGTGCGGCGCCTACCTCATCGCTCCGACGCAGGGGCATCCCGGCTTGTTTGAAGCTCTATATGCTGAGGAGCACATTGCATGTTGTTTCGTTCAGATTGCTTTGTCCTGGCGAGAGTTGTTAAAGAATATCTGGGGCCTCTTTCGAGTGAATCTCCTTGTCTCTACAGTGACCCCCATGATGTTCAGGACAAAGACCCTTTTTTTTTATTTCCCCCATCTGCTCCACAGTTTAAAATTATAAATCAGACAATTTAGACATCGTGATTAAAGCGCACATTCCAGACTTTCATTTAAGGGGATTTGCAGACACTTTTTCTTCATGGTCCCCCCATTTTAGGGCACCATAATGTTTGGACACAGCACTGGCAGGTCTATTAAAGCCGTTATCATATTTAGGACTTTGTTGCATATCCCTCGCATGCAATGACTGCTTGAAGTCTGTGATTCATAAACACCAGCAGGTGATGCTGGTGATGCTCTGCCAAGCCTCTAATGTAGCCATATTCTTAACGAAAAGCTGATATTATACCATTTTAAAAAATGTGAGAGTAGGATATGTGGACTCACCACATATATGCTTGGCACAGCACAGAGGTGGCTGTTTGAGCCTTTCCGGTTTATGCCAATGAAGGTCGCCAGCTGAAACAATGGGCGCTTTACACAAAGAGTGGCACTGACTAATAGTGTAGATGGACAAGTGAAAAAGAAGAGGTGTCCTGGACAGGGAAGAGACACAGGATAATGACCTTTGAAGTAGAAGGACGAAAGTTCAGCAAAGCTCAAGGAAGACCTGGCTAGCAAGCGTTGTAAAATCTGAATGTTGGTACCATGCGCCCCGTATGTGAGTGCAGGTGCTGCTTCACTAGAAGCAAAAAACTGACGTAGAGAGAAATAGAGGTGGAAGTGGCAGCCTCAGGTCCAAGAGAAGCTGAGACCAATGGCATCTCTTGGTCAGTTTAAGTGATAGCGCAGCTCGGTTAAGGGGTCCCCCACAGTAACAAGAGCGAAGGGATGAATAATGCACATACAGTGGGGTATAGAAAAGAATCCCCTCTTCAGAATATTCACATTTTCATGCTTTGCAGTTTGAAATTAAGGCACGCAGAAAAATATTTTTCCTGCTGTATTTACTCAATTCAATCATCTTGTCAGTTATGCCTATCAGACATGATATGTGTAGTAGTTAACTATGCTGATTGGCGATTCTAAATTGTCCCTAGTATGTGCATGGTGTCTGGGTGTGTGTGTGTCCTGCGGTGGGTTGGTGCCCTGCCCGGGATTGGTTCCCTACCTTGTGTCCTGTATTGGCTGGGATTGGCTCTAGCAGACTCCCGTGACCCTGTGTTCGGATTCAGCGGGTTGGAAAATGGATGAATGGATAACTATGCTGAGTGTCTTTACGATTGCTTATTTTGTTCCAAAATTCAAGTTTATTAAATTGTGACTTAATTTAAGTACTAAGAGAGCAGATTGAAAATAATGTTTTCTTTTTCCTTTTAAACTTCATTTAGGAGACACATTTCACTGCTGCTCAGAATGTGGCAAACGATTCTTTCATAGTCAGAATCTTCAGAATCACATTAGAGTTCACACTAGAGAGAAGCCATTTTGCTGTCTTACATGTGGCAAACGTTTCTCTCTGATCACCAATCTTCAGAGACACAGAAAAATTCACACGGGAGAGAAGCCGTATTGCTGTTCTGAATGTGGGAAACAGTTTTCACAAAAAGTCACTCTTTTCAGCCACAAAAAAGTTCATACGGGAGAGAAGCCGCATTGCTGTTCTGATTGTGATAGACAGTTTTCACAAAGACAGAGTCTTTTAAAGCACCAAAAAATTCATACAGGTGAGAAGCCATATTGCTGTTCTGAATGTGGGAAACAGTTTTGTGACAAGAATAGTCTTCAGAAGCACACTAGAATCCACACTACTGAGAAGCCATATTCCTGTTTGAAATGTGGCAAACAATTCTTAAACACTAACAGTCTTAACCGGCACATAAGAACTCACACTGGAGAAAAGCCATATTCCTGTTCAGAATGTGGCAAACAATTCTCGCAAATCAACAATCTGCAAAGACACACAAAAATACACACAGCAGAGAAGCCGTATTGCTGTTGTGAATGTGGGAAACAGTTTTTGAAAAGGAGCAGTCTATTGAGCCACAAAAACATTCACATGGAAAAGAAGCCATATCACTGTTCAGAATGTGGGAAACAATTCTTTAAGAGCTGTAATCTTCAAAGCCACATAAAAATTCACACTGGAGAGAAGCCATATTGCTGTTCAGAATGTGGGAGACTGTTTTCACGAAGATACAGCCTTTTGAAGCACAAAAAAATGTATATGGAAGAGAAACCATATTGCTGTTCTGAATGTGACAAACAGTTTTGTCAGAAAAGTACTCTTCAGAGGCATACTAAGATTCACACTGGAGAGAAGCCATTTTGTTGTTTGGAATGTGGCAAACAATTCTCAAGGACTAGCAGTCTTAAGTACCATATAAGAACACACACTGGAGAAAAGCCATACTGCTGCTCAGAATGCGGCAAACAATTCAGTGACAAGAGGAATCTTCAAAGCCACACAAGAGTTCACACGGGAGAGAAGCCATATTGCTGTTCTGATTGTGGCAAACAGTTCTCCGACAGGAGCTCTCTTCAGAGCCATAAATTACTTCATACTGGAGAGAAGCCATTTTGCTGTTCTGAATGTGGTAGAAAATTCTCGCGCATCACCAATCTTAAGAGACACCGAAAAATTCACACGGGAGAGAAGCAGTACAGCTGTTCTGAATGTGGCAAACAATTCACACGACTCACAGGTCTAAAGAAACATGCAAAAATTCACACAGAGAGAAGTCCCACTGCTGTTCTGAAAGTGACAAACCGTTTTAGAAAACCATAATCTTCAGAGGCTCAAAGAAATTCCCATGACTTGAAACAATTTTCACTTATGTTTAGTCTTAAGCAACATACCAGATTTCACATGGGGAAATAACAAAGGAGAGGATATAAGAAAAAAAAATGAAGATCCTGCTCAGCCTACATGGAAGGAGAGAGATTGTGTAAAGTCTTAGCCCACATATAAGAGTTGAATTGTAGCTTTTGATGATGTCTAGAGCCAGAGGCAGGATCCAGCAGTCAAGCATTCCTTTTTAGTTGGATGGACTCTTTGAGTATTACTGAGTCTGGATTGGATAGGAGCTGTTTATCTTTTGATCTCTTGCTTTTGATTCAGGACTGTGTTTGGGCAAACCATTTTACCCATTTTCATTCATTGGATTGTGTTTTTTTTCTATTTTAATATTAAATCCTTGATTTATAAAGATTCTTCATTGTCCTTCTGTACACAAGCTGAGGTTTACGGTTACCCTCCTCCTTTTTGGTATATTTTAGAAATGTTTAAGTTTGTTTTAGATGCTAAAATACCTTTTGTGTCTGAGGCTGGTCATTGGAGTGAGGCCTTTTCCAGGCAGACAGAGGAGGCCTGGCCAGGACGTTGAAGTCTTTTGGATGCCTAACACCCTTTATTTGCCATGTCCATATCTCTAATCAATATCAAATTAAAAACAAAAAGGCCTTTGATAGCATGGCACACTTTTGGATCCTCAAATGCCAGAGACTGTGCAAAATCCACTCAATGTCTGATGCATGTTAACAGAACCACTTAGCCATACTGGCAAACAATCCACTCATACCGGACACGGCTATCGAGATAGCAGGCTACACAGCACACCGGCAAGACAGGACAGAGAGCTCCGATAAGAAAAGAGGAAGGGGGTCTGTGCATTTATGGGAACAATAGCTGGTTTACGAATTCCACCAGATACTGCTGTCTAGATGTGGAGTTTATGACAATTAAATGCAGACCCATATACCTCCCCTGTGAATTCAACGCCATACTGCTAACTGCTGTGTACATAGCACCAGATGCTAATGCTAACTCGGCTCTGAGGCTTTTTCATGACACCATCAGCAGTAAACAGAGCAAGTATTCTGAGGCTGTTCACATCATTTCTGGGGACTTTAATCATGCAGATCTAAAAGCAGTTCTCCTCAAATTCCATCAACACATAAAATGTGCAAACAGGGGAGTAAAAACACTGGACAAGCTGTACACAAACATCAGACGGGCCTATAGGGCTAAACCCCTAGCACACCTTGGCCAGTCTGATCACACGTCCCTGCTTCTAATCCCTGCATATACCCCTCTCAGGAGACAAGCTCCCATTATGACCAGGACTATTACCATACGGCCCGAGGAGGCCTCCCAACAGTTGCAGGACTGCTTCCAGAACACCGACTGGGAGGTTTTCAATCACCAAGACTTGGAGAAACACACTACAGCATTCCTGGATTACATCAGGTTCTTCTCAGACAACATCACCAGGGACAGACACATAAAGATTTATCACAACAGGAAGCCCTGGATGACGAGGGAGGTCCAGAGTCTGCTGAAAGCCAGGAATACTGCTTTAAGGTCTGGGGATGGGGCTCCTTACAGTGTAGCCACAGCAAACCTGAAGAGAGGCAGCCGAGTGGCCAAGGCAGTGTACAGAAGGAGGATAGAGGACCATCTGAGGAGCAACAACACCATGCAGGTGTGGCAGGGTGTCCAGCACATCACCGGCTACAAATCCAGTAACTCCTCGACCGCTGAGGGAGACGCTTCACAGGCAGAGAAGCTGAGCATCTTCTTTGCCTGCTTTGAGGCGATGCCAACAGCAGCTCCATTACAGCCACATGTTCACAACACAACAGCAACAGACTCACGGTGGAACAGTGTGAGGTGAGGTGGGTGATGAGGAAGGTGAACCCAAGGAAGGCTGCAGGACCCGATGGTGTGGCTGGACGGGTGCTGAAAGACTGTTGCTGATCAACTGGCTGGAATATTCACTAGGATTTTCAACCAGTCCCTGTCCCAGTCCACTGTCCCATCCTACCTCAAGTCCTCCATCATTGTTCCACTGCCGAAAAAATCTATCATGAACAGTCTGAATGATTTCCGCCCAGTGGCACTCACATCTGTCATCATGAAGTGCTTTGAGAAACTGGTGCGGAGTCATATCATCGCCTGCCTTCCAGCAGACCTGGACCCATTTCAATTTGCTTACAAAACAAAGAGATCCATGGAGGACACTGTGGCCACAGCCCTTCATGCTGTTCTGACCCACCTGGAGCAACATGGGAGTTACATCAGACTTCTCTTTGTAGACTTCAGCTCGGCGTTTAATACCATCCTCCCACAACGACTGGTGTCCATACTGGCAGATCCAGGACTTCCATCACTCACCTGCAGTTGGATACTGGACTTCCTGTCTGGTCGCTCCCAGAGGGTCAGACTGGGTCCCCACATCTCCACTGCTCTCAGCCTCAACACCGGGATGATACAGGGTTGTGTGCTCAGCCCGCTCCTCCACACCCTCTACACATATGACTGTGTCCCCACTCACCATAGCAACAACATCATAAAGTTTGTGGATGACATGACGGTGGTTGGACTCATCTCGGACAAGGATGGTGAGCTGGCATACAGGGACGAGGTGGAGCGGCTGTCAGAGTGGTGCACAGTCAATAACCTGCTCCTCAACACCACAAAAATGAAGGAGCTTGTTATTGACTTTAGAAAAAACAAAACTGACACCCAGCCACTCATCACTGGTGGGGCCTGTGTGGAGAGGGTCAGGGTGTTCAGGTTTCTGGGTATGGAGCTGGAGGATGACCTGACCTGGAGCGCCAAAACCAAGGAGCTGCTGAAGAAGGCGCAGCAGAGACTGTATTTTCTGATAATCCTCAGAAAGAACCATCTTCTCAAAAATCTTCTCCTTGCCTTTTATCACGGTCCCATTGAGAGTGTGCTCATGTACAGACTGTGTGTGTGGTACAGCAGCTGCACTTCCTCAGAAAGGAAAACACGCCACAGGGTGGTCAGGACAGCGGAGAGAACAATTGGTTGTACCCTCCCCACTCTGGAACAAATCTACACCTCCTGATGCCGCAAAAAAGCAATAGACATTTCACAGGACTCATCACATCCCGGTCATTGCCTCTTCCAGCTTTTGCCATCGGGCAAGAGATACAGAGCTATGAAAACCAGGAGAAACCGCCTTAAAAACAGCTTTTATCCAAAAGCAATCATGGCCCTGAACTCAGAATAAAACTGCTCCATATTATTCAACCAATGTGCAATATAGACCTTAAGTCGACCAGTGTAATTTGTATATTTAACCAGTGCAATCTGTATATATTACAAGTGCAATTTGTATATTTTGTAAAGTACTTTTATTACTATTTGGTTTGCTATTATTTTCTCTCTTCTTTTTAACTCTTATGCCTCACACTGAGTCGACTGCACCTTCAATTTCGTTGTTCCTTTGTAAAAGTGACAATGACAATAAAGATCTATCTATCTATCTATCTATCTATCTATCTATCTATCTATCTATCTATCTATCTATCTATCTATCTATCTATCTATCTATCTATCTATCTATCTTCCCTTTGACAAAGGACGGATTGCAATTCCAAATATTAAAATATGGAAAGGAGTATTTCAAGGGGATTCTGTCTCTTCAAGGTTGAGATGTTGTGTAAAATGAAAATAAAAACAGAATACAATGATTTGCAAATCCTTTTCAACCTATACTCAATTGAATACACTACGAAGACAAGATATTGAATGTTCAAACTGATAAACTTTATTGTTGTTTTGCAAATCTTCACTCATTTTGAATTTGATGCCTGCAACCCGTTCCAAAAAATCCTGGACAGGGGCCTGTTTACCACTGTGTTATATCACCTTTCCTTTTAACAACACTCAATAAGCGTTTGGGAACTGAGGACACTAATTGTTGAAGCTGTGTAGGTGGAATTCTTTCCCATTCTTGCTTGATGTACAACTTCAGTTGCTCAACAGTCCGGGGTCTCCGTTGTCGTATTTTGCTCTTCATAATGCGCCACACATTTTCAATGGGAGACAGGTGTGGACTGCAGGCAGGCCAGTCTCGTACCCGCACTCTTTTACTACGAAGCCACGCTGTTGTAACACATGCAGAATGTGGCTTCGCATTGTCCTGCTGAAATAAGCAGGGACGTCCCTGAAACAGACGTCACTTGGATGGCAGCATATGTTGCTCCAAAACCTGTATGTACCTTTCAGCATTAATGGTGCCTTCACAGATGTGCAAATTACCCATGCCATGGGCACTAACACACCCCCATACCATCACAGATGCTGGCTTTTGAACTTTGCGCTGATAACAATCCGGATGGTCCTTTTCCTCTTTGGCCCGGAGGACATGACGTCCATGATTTCCAAAAACAATTTGAAATGTGGACTCGTCAGACCACAGCACACTTTTCCACTTTGCGTCAGTCCATCTCAGATGAACTCGGGCCCAGAGAAGCCGGCGGTGTTTCTGGGTGTTGTTGATACAGTGGTGTGAAAAACTATTTGCCCCCTTCCTGATTTCTTATTCTTTTGCATGTTTGTCACACAAAATGTTTCTGATCATCAAACACATTTAACCATTAGTCAAATATAACACAAGTAAACACAAAATGCAGTTTGTAAATGGTGGTTTTTATTATTTAGGGAGAAAAAAAAATCCAAACCTACATGGCCCTGTGTGAAAAAGTAATTGCCCCCTGAACCTAATAACTGGTTATTAGCAGCACCCTTAGCAGCAATAACTGCAATCAAGCGTTTGCGATAACTTGCAATGAGTCTTTTACAGCGCTCTGGAGGAATTTTGGCCCACTCATCTTTGCAAAATTGTTGTAATTCAGCTTTATTTGAGGGTTTTCTAGCATGAACCGCCTTTTTAAGGTCATGCCATAGCATCTCAATTGGATTCAGGTCAGGACTTTGACTAGGCCACTCCAAAGTCTTCATTTTGTTTTTCTTCAGCCATTCAGAGGTGGATTTGCTGGTGTGTTTTGGGTCATTGTCCTGTTGCAGCACCCAAGATCGCTTCAGCTTGAGTTGACGAACAGATGGCCGGACATTCTCCTTAAGGATTTTTTGGTAGACAGTAGAATTCATGGTTTCATCTATCACAGCAAGCCTTCCAGGTCCTGAAGCAGCAAAACAACCCCAGACCATCACACTACCACCACCATATTTTACTGTTGGTATGTGTTCTTTTTCTGAAATGCTGTGTTCCTTTTACGCCAGATGTAACGGGACATTTGCCTTCCAAAAAGTTCAACTTTTGACTCATCAGTCCACAAGGTATTTTCCCAAAAGTCTTGGCAATCATTGAGATGTTTCTTAGCAAAATTGAGATGAGCCCTAATGTTCTTTTTGCTTAACAGTGGTTTGCGTCTTGGACATCTGCCATGCAGGCCGTTTTTGCCCAGTCTCTTTCTTATGGTGGAGTCGTGAACACTGACCTTAATTGAGGCAAGTGAGGCCTGCAGTTCTTTAGACGTTGTCCTGGGGTCTTTTGTGATCTCTCGGATGAGTCGTCTCTGCGCTCTTGGGGTAATTTTGGTCGGCCGGCCACTCCTGGGAAGGTTCACCACTGTTCCATGTTTTTGCCATTTGTGGATAATGGCTCTCACTGTGGTTCACTGGAGTCCCAAAGCTTTAGAAATGGCTTTATAACCTTTACCAGACTGATAGATCTCAATTACTTCAGTTCTCATTTGTTCCTGAATTTCTTTGGATCTTGGCATGATGTCTAGCTTTTGAGGTGCTTTTGGTCTACTTCTCTGTGTCAGGCAGCTCCTATTTAAGTGATTTCTTGATTGAAACAGGTGTGGCAGTAATCAGGCCTGGGGGTGGCTACGGAAATTGAACTCAGGTGTGATACACCACAGTTAGGTTATTTTTTAACAAGGGGGCAATTACTTTTTCACACAGGGCCATGTAGGTTTGGATTTTTTTTCTCCCTAAATAATAAACACCATCATTTAAAAACTGCATTTTGTGTTTACTTGTGTTATATTTGACTAATGGTTAAATGTGTTTGATGATCAGAAACATTTTGTGTGACAAACATGCAAAAGAATAAGAAATCAGGAAGGGGGCAAATAGTTTTTCACACCACTGTATATGGCTTTCACTTTGCATGGTAGAGTTTTAACTTGCACTTGTAAATGTAGCGACGAACTGTGTTAACTGACAATGGTTTTTTGAAGTATCCCTGAGCCCACGTGGTAATATCCTTTACAGAATGATGTCGGTTTTTAATGCAGTGCCGCCTGAGAGATCGAAGGTCACGGGCATCCAGTGTTGGTATTCGGCCTTGCCGCTTACGTGCAGAGATGTCTCCAGATTCTCTGAATCTTTTGATGATATTATGGACAGTAGATGATGAAATCCCTAGATTCCTTGCAATTGTACGTTGAGAAACATTGTTCTTAAACTGCTAGACTATTTGCCCATGCAGTTGTTCACAAAGTGGTGAACCTCGCCCCATCCTTGCTTGTGAACGACTGAGCCTTTTGGGGATGCTCCTTTTATACCCAATCATGACAAACACCTGTTTCCGATGAACCTGTTCACCTGTGGAATGTTCACAACTGGTGTTTTTTGAACATTCCTTAACTTTCCCAGTCTTTTGCTGCCCCTGTCCCAGCTTTTTTGGAACGTGTTGCAGGCATCAAATTCAAAATGAGTGAAGATTTGCAAAACAACAATGAAGTTTATCAGTTTGAACATTCATTATCTTGTCTACATAGTGTATTCAATTGAATATAGGTTGAAAAGGATTTGCAAATCATATTCAGTTTTTATTCACGTTTTACACAACGTCCCAACTTCATTGGAATTGGGGTTGTAGATGCCCTTAGAGCTCCATCGTCCAGTAACTGGTAGGGCGGCAGATACATTCGCTAAAGAATTGGCAAACACTATTAGAATGACATTTAGGCTCAACAAATGTGCCAAAGCAACTTTCATTAGTGGGGAAAAATATTACTGAAATTATCAATCTTGATCAAGAGTGTGTCATCAGTTATTTAGATCCAGAAGAAATGTTTAAGTACACGAGAAGTAGTAAATGTGCAGATATACATCACAAGCCACTAAGACAAACACTTGTCAAAGAGTACATCAGCAGAGTGAGAAGGGTGCTCACTATAGACATCAAAATTAAATGAATTGATTAGCTTGATTCTATCTTAAATATATAATTATATATATATATATATATATATATATATATATATATATAGACAGAGAGAGAGAGAGACACTGCTCAAAAGGCACACTTTTGAATCCGAGTATAGCATCAAATCAGTGACACTTCTGGGCTACTGATCTGGTCAGTGAAGTAGCAGAGGGGCTTGTTCATCAGTTTCAGCTGCTTTGGTGCACTAGAGGGGCAACAATGAGACGACCCCCAAAACAGGAATGAATGGTGTAACAGGTGGAGGGAGGCCACTGACATTTTCCCTCCTGATCTGTTTTGTCACTCGTTTTGAATTTGGCTACAGTCAGTATCACTACTGAGGCGATACCTGGACCTACAGAGGTGGCACAGGTAGTCCAACTTCTCCAGGATGGCAGGCACATCAGTACATATCATTGTCAGAAGGTTTGCTGTGTCTCCAGCACAGTCTCAAGGTCATGGAGGAGATTCCAGGAGACAGACAGGCAGTTCCTCGAGGAGAGCTGGACAGGGCCCCTCGTAGAAGGTCCTTAACCCATCAGCAGGACCCTCCGGTATCTGCTACTTTGGGAAAAGAGGAACAGGATGGGCATTGGCAGAGCCTACAAAATGACCTCCAGCAGGCAGGCAGGCCACTGATGTGAATGTCTCTGAGCAAACCATCAGAAACAGACTTCATGAGGGTGGCCTCGGGGCTGACGTCCTCTAGTGGGCACCGTGGAGCTCGATTGGCATTTGCCATAGAATACCAGAATTGGCAGGTCCTCCACTGGCACCCTGTGCTTTTCACAGATGAGAGCAGGTTCACCCTGAGCACATGTGACAGACGTGAAAGGGTCTGGAGAAGCTGTGGAGAATGTTATGCTGCCTGTAACATCGTTCAGCATGACCTCATTGGTGGTGGGTCAGTGATGGTATATCTGGGGGTGCATATCCATGGAGGGATACACAGACCTCTACAGGCCAGGCAACAGCACCTTGACTGCCATTAGGTATCGGGATGAAATCCTTGGACCCATTGTCAGACCCTATGCTGGTTCCTCCTGGTGCACGACAATGAACGGGCTCATGTGGCGAGAGGATGAAGGAATTGATACCATTGATTGACTGCCCCCACCCCACGCTCACTCGCCTGACCTCAATCCAATAAAACACCTCTGGGTGGGATGTTATGTTTGGGTCCATCCGACGCCTCAGCCTGTTAAGGAGTTCAGTGATGCCCTGGTCCAGATCTGGGAGGAGATCCCCCAGGACACCTTCCCTTTTCTCATTAGGATGTTGTCGGGGGGTTTGGGGGGAGCATACAAACTACCGGGTATGATCTGAAGTTGCTGCAATGAAATTTCGTCAAAATTGTCTCACCTGCCAGCCACTGCATCATTTTTTCCCTTTGTCT